>NW_007260517.1:331503-349067 GCF_000164805.1 Carlito syrichta
AAAAAAAAAAAAAAAAAAAAGTTAAGCTCAAGGTAAAACATCCAAATCAGATATCTCACTAGGATTCTTAAAGTGAAATACATTCGATTTGGAAATGTGGTTCCTATTCCTGGTTTTGCTGGCTCTAGTAACACCACAATCTCTTAAACCAGGGGTCAAGGACCTTTTTCTGTAAAGGGCCTGAGAGTAAATAGTTTAGGCTTTGTAGGCCATACAATCTCTGTCGAATTGTTCAACGCAACCACTGTAGTGCTACAACAGCCAGGTGACATGTAAACAAACATGAGTGTAGTTATGTTTTAAGAAAACTTTCTTTGTGGACAATGAAATTTGATTTTCAAGTACTTTTCACATGTCACAAAACATTCTCTGTTGCCCAGGATGGCATGCAGTGGAACAATCCCTGGTCACTGCTGCCCACAAACTCCTAAGTCAAGCTATCCTCCCACCTCAGCCTCCCAAAGTAGCTGGGACAACATGCATGCACCACCACTCCCGGCTGATTTTTTTTTCTTTTGTAGAGATGAGGTCTCACTATGTTGCCCAGGCTGGTCTCAAACTCCTGGGCTTAAGCAATCCTCCTCCCTAAAATAGTCTTCTGATTTTCCAACTTTAAATGAAAATAATAGGTTGGGTGTTTCAAAGGATTTTTAGAGCCTGGGAGTGGTGGCTTTTGCCAGTAATACTAGCACTTGGGAGGCCAAAGAGAGAGGATCGCTTGAGGCAAGAAGTTCAAGACCAGCCTAGGCAATATAGCCAGACCTCTCATTACAGCTAGGGGATGTTTCCTCTGCTAGGAACGCTCTCTCTAGCAGATGACTTGGCTTCTTCCTATCTTTCAGATCTCAGCTTTTTAAATGTCACCTCCTCAGAGACACCTCAGCAGGCACCCAGTCCCCTATGGGGACATCATCTTCTTTAACTTTTCTCCAATACACATAGGTATTGTTTGTTCATTCCAGTTCCTCTGCTAGCCCGCATGTACCCACCGCAGGTCAGCTCCCTGAGAGGCCCGGGCAGTATTTGGCACATTCGTTGAATGAATTAATGAAAATCATGTGTAGGAAACCGTGCACTGCTCCGCAAGTCTATGACAAACGCACTTAAAATTACCTGTGCCAGAACTCACGGGAGGGCCACACTGTCCCCCAACCCCGCTCTTTCCTGGCTACAGATAAGAGTTCCAGATTCCGGGGGTTACGGTTGGTGAACTCTGGGGCAACAGCTTCATTTTCCAGAGGGTCTACCTCAGGTGTAGCCGCCGGTTTGGAACTGGTAGAGCGCGCTGCGAACCCACAGGCTAGGAAATAAAAACGGCCACACAGATCCTTTAAAAACGACGAACAGGATATGATCCAACTTCTATACCATCCACCCCCCAATCTTCGGGCCCTGGAAGGAGGACGAAGGAGGATGAAATATTATGCCCACAGGCTGTAATTAATCATCACTGACCCCGGTCCTTAGCTTCTCACTACAGTCATCACAGCGCCGTGAGCGGGTTTACTGTTCGATGGAGTATCCCGACTATAAAATAGGACTTGCATAGTCAAAGTTACTGCGCAGGTCCTGGGGAATAAGCTGAGAAAGGCGGGGCAAGATTAATTACCGAGGTTTCTGCAAACCGACAAGCCCCCGAAGCGCGACCGAAGCGCCATTGCTGAGAGGATCTCAGACAAAACCTCCTCTTCTTCACGGACTCATCTGTGGATTGCCAGGCGCAGCCATATTAACCGGGGGTAAAGCCTTTGGACTGCAGAAATCATGGAAACCCTCGTGCAGGAGGCGCTCTCGACCCGGAAGTATAAGCCTCTGGCCGCTGATTGGCGAATGCGGCAATCTGTTATCTCGCTCCGCCAATCACCGCTTACATTCAGGCGCACGCAGACTCGGAGCCCACCAACCACCTCATAGCAAACGCCTCCAGAATGGGAAATGATCTTGTTAGTATTGGGCAACGCTTTTCTGTGCGAGTCCGGCGTCTGATGCACCCACGGTTTCGCGTCCCCATATTTGGGTTCTTTAGTCGCAAGCCTTAGAGTGATCATCGTTGGGCCCACACAAGCCCCCAGCGGGCTCTGGGAAGAAAAGGGGCAGAGCAAGATGCACAATTTTCTCAAAAAAGGGTAGTTGTCTTAGAACCAAAAATTTTCTCGTGTGACCCACGGGGAAAACTGCCCAATCCCATCTAGGGTTGGGCCCCGGAACAAAGCCGGCTGATTCGTCTCACGCCCCCGAGCGTTTGAGCGCACGGAAGAGAGAAGATAAAACGCCAGACTCGCTTAAAACCCCAGAAGGGCTTGCTTGCCCCCTCCCGTGACCTCTCAAATTCAAGCTCCGCCCTGCCGACAGCCTTCTAGAAGGCGCTAGAATGTCCGAACGCGCATGCGCGCCCTTGCCGGAGGTGAACGTTCCAAAACGCACTTTCTTCCTCCCAGCGGCCCGAGGTCCTGACGTACGTTCTACGCGTTCGCGCCCTTCTCATCCGCTGTCTAACTGGACAAAAATACCGAGCCCGCCTTCTTCCGCCGCCTCACTTCCGGCGCATTCTCGATCTTCCCCCACCTGCTCCGCCTCCTCCTCCTTTCCCACCATGCCTCGCGGCGGGCCCTGGGAGTGGGATAGCGGGTGGGGCGGTGTTACCCAGCAGCCCTCGCGGCGTCTCTCTGGCCAGTTCCACGCCGTAGCTGCCGCTGGGGTGGCTACTGCTCGGCTGAAGGGCCGGGATCCTGGTTGCCCGCGGTGTGAGTAAAATTCGACGTGCGTCCCTGCCGGGAAGATGGAAGGGCCTTTGTCCGTGTTCGGGGACCGCAGCACTGGGGAGGCGATCCGCTCCCAGAACGGTAAGGGCGGGCGAGGCCCGGGGCGGGCCGCATCCCTAGCCCGGCTGGCCCGTGGCGCCCCCCTCGCGCCTCTCCTTCGTCCCTTCGCTGAAGGGCCCCGGGGGGGCTCCGCGGTCCGGTCCCAACTACCCGGCGTGCTCCGGGGCGAGGCGGCGCTGGAGCGCCCTCTCCCCGTAGCGGGGCACTCCCAGAACGCAGCACGTTTTGGGGAACCGCTCGATTGGGGGTGCGGGCGGGCGGGGTGTTTGGGCCTCCCGCGCTGGCACGTGCGGCCGCGGCCCCCCCACCCCCATTTTTTTCCGATTCCAGCCCGAAGGAGCGAGTCTCAGCCTTGGGGCTTCGTGTTAGGACATTTAAACAGAAAACGCTTGGTCCGGCCGTTCGTTTTTCAGATGAGCAAGTGGCCCCTGGATTAGGGGACTTGCTCTGCTTGGAGTCCGGCGCCCGAGGACCAGGGTTAGCGCTTGCCCCATCACTGACAGCTTTGGACACGTCGGATGGATGGAGTTACCCAGTGGACGAGCCGCAGAGTACTTGCTGCCGTTGAACTGCTTGGGATGCCTGTGGAGCTATCTTTATAATTCCTCGTTTTTTTTGTCTTGAACGAGTTTGAAGTGAAGTCAGTTTCCCCTTTGAAGTACCAGTTTTTCGCCTCACGGATAGGTTCTTCATTTAATGGAACAAAAACTTGCCAGAATCTGAAAGAAGATATATGCCTCTTGTGTGTATGAAACGGCACAGCATAAAATCGTGGCTGTTTTTTCAGTCTTCTCTCCATTTAGACATTTTTCCCGCTGATGGAAAGAAAGCTATAACAACTAGGCTTTTAATAGTTGATTTTCTTAAGTAACTGGGACAGGTTTGTAGATTTGGAAAATTGAGGATCTGTTGGATGTCATTTACGTTCTTTAGGCTGAAATGATCGTCAGTTGTAGAATTTTCTGATTTTTTTTTTCTTCTTTGATTATCTACAGTTATGGCTGCAGCTTCTATTGCCAATATCGTAAAAAGTTCTCTTGGACCAGTTGGCTTGGATAAAATGTTGGTGGATGATATTGGAGTGAGTATGCCTACCTGTTGTGTTGCTTGTCTTAAAAATGAACCTAAGTATGTTGCTGGTATTGGAAGGTGTAAAGGGGCGGCTCGGTGGCTTAGCCTATAATCCCAGCACTTTGGGAGGCTGAGGAGAGTGGATCGCCTGAGCCTACGAGTTCGAGACCAGCCCGGGCAATTTGGCGAGACCGCATCTCTACAATAAATACAAAATTAGCCAGGCATGGTAGCATGCGACTGTAGTTCCAGCTACTTGGAAGGCTGAGGGGAAAGAATTGCTGGAGCCCAGTAGGTTGAGGCTGCGGTGGCCATGAGCATGCCACAGCACTCCAGCCTAGGAGACAGTGAGATTCCAACTCCAAAAAAAAAAAAAGAAAGAAAGAAAGAAAAGTGTAAAGGCGAATGCCTATCATGGCAAGACTGTGTTGATTTCTGTAAGTAGTCTATGTTGTTATTTTTTTCCTGCTAACATTTTAGGATGTAACCATTACTAACGATGGCGCAACCATCCTGAAGTTACTGGAGGTAGAACATCCTGCAGCTAAAGTTCTCTGTGAGCTGGCTGATCTGCAAGACAAAGAAGTTGGAGATGGAACTACCTCGGTGGTAGGTATAGTGACTGAAAGACAGTTGAAGCCATAAATGAATCTTTTGCTTTGTGTCAGAAATAGCTTACGTATTGAAGAGTTTCCGGTTTTTCAGGTACTGATTGAGAAGCAAAGTTTGAAAATTGATGGTTATAGCTAGCTTGTGCAGTTTAAGTAGGGAAGAAACTTCAGTTCGTTTAGCATAGCCTCACAATTTAAAATGTTGTTATTCATGAATTTTGGTGACTTGTTCCCCCTCAACTAATCTCAGGAATTCAAAATGAGAGTGCGAGAAAGTAATATACCATAATATGACAGTGTGATCTATCGAGTCAGTAAACATGTGATTAATGATGACATAAACTATAGGTAATCCAGCATCCTGGTATAGTAGAAACACAATTGTTTGATGAAGAAAATGTAAATTTGGAGAAACAGGAAATCATTCGTGGAGAAAATGTATTTCTAGATTAAACTTCGGCCTTGATAAAATGGAATCTACCTCTTCTAAATATAGAAATGGTCTTTGTTTAATTTATGATCTTGTAACTTAAATATAATTCCCCCAGAAGCGGATGGTAATTTAAAAGCTACAAAATAGAAAATATTCCCTTGTGTTCCTTCCACAACTTACAGGAGTGACTTTTTAAACCAGATAATAGTCTAGTACAGACCATATAAGTAATTAAGCTCTTAATTTAGCTTTTGTTGAGCACTCAGTCTCTAAAGATAATACAGTCTCTTCTGCTGTTGCATTGCTGAACTAATTGTAACAAAGCCAACTTTTTTCTTATCAAAGTTATAACAAAACAACTATATTTTATATTTGAGAACCTGCTGTGTGTTGTTTTGCTTAAGGTGACATTTCTCAAGAATCCATCGATGACATTAAGTGAGGGCTTACTGTGCTTTGAGTTCTCTTTTTTCTGATTTCTAATAACCAGTTATTCATTTCACCACTGTCACCATTCATCTCTTTTGGGTGTTTTTACATATGCATTGTACATATTGAATGTCAGGCATACTTAGAGTGCTGAATGTTTTCTTTACAGGTAATTATTGCAGCAGAACTTCTAAAAAATGCAGATGAACTAGTCAAACAGAAAATTCATCCCACATCAGTTATTAGTGGCTATCGGCTTGCTTGCAAGTAAGATTGTTTTCATTCAAAGAAAATTCTATTTGATGTAATGGTTACAAACAATATGTTCCCTTAATGTTTTGATTAATGACCAAATTTTAATTTGAATATGTTGTGTTTTCACATTTAAGTAGTAATATTTGAAGTAAAAACTAGAGTTGGTATCTTTTTTCCCATTTGACTACCACATTTTCTCCTAATAATAGATTTTAGTGGCTATGCTTGTGGGATAGATTAAAATTGCCATGATCTGAAGAGGGAGGGGTTTTTGGTGTCCTCCCTCTATATGTAATGGCTGAACAGAAAATTATTGCCTGTGGCATTTTTGACGCTATTAGGTATGATGAAAGCAAAAAGATTGAGTTGTGAACATATGTGTTTTGTCCCCCACACTTTAAACAGGGAAGCAGTGCGTTATATCAGTGAAAACCTAATTATCAACACAGATGAACTTGGAAGAGATTGCCTGATTAATGCTGCTAAGACATCGATGTCTTCCAAAATCATTGGAATGTATCCTTGTGGTGTTCCAATAAAGTGTAGGCTTTTAAAAAAATAAGTCTTTTAGCCGGGCTCAGTGGCTCAGCCTGTAATCCCTCACCTTTGGGAGGCTGGGGGTGAGTGGATTGCCTGAGCCCGCGGGTTCGAGACCCGCCTGGGTAGCAAGACCTCATCTCTACAATAAATCAAAAAATCAGCCAGGCATGGTAGCGCACCTGTAATTCCGGCTATTCGGAAGGCTGAGGCGGAAGGATCGCCGAAGCCCAGCAGATCGAGGCTGCGGTGGCCGGGAGCGGCCACTGCACTCCAGTCTGGGCGACAGAGTGAGACTCCAACTTAAAAAAAAAAAAAGAAAAGTCTTTGAACCAGATACTGTGGCTCACACCTGTAGTCCCAGCTAATTGGAAGACTGAGACAGGAGGTTCAGATGAGCCCTGGAGTTCCAGTCCAGCTTGGACCACATAATCAGACCCTGTCTCTAGGGAAAACAGGAAACAAAAAACTTTGTGTTCATTTCTTGCTATATCAATTTTATGCAAACTGATAATAGATTAGAAAGGAGTGATGCTGTATTGAAATTGCCTACCGCCTTCCCCTCTTTTCTAGGGTGAAATAAAGCATGTATAAAGTGACATCTTTGCAGATAGTGATAAATAACTGATATTGATGGCATAAGTAATGCTTGTTTCTTTAATGGATGCGATTACTAAATGAAATATCTTCAAATTACCCTTAATTTTTTCATATATGATCTTTTTTTGTCCATTCCAAGTCTTATCCTTAACTGTTGGCTTAGAAATGGTGATTTCTTTGCCAACATGGTAGTAGATGCTGTACTTGCTGTTAAATACACAGATATAAGAGGCCAGCCTCGCTATCCAGTCAACTCTGTTAATATTCTGAAAGCCCATGGGAGAAGTCAGATGGAGAGTATGCTGATCAGTGGCTATGCACTCAACTGTGTGGTAGGATCTCAAGGTAGGTTCAGGGTTTGGTTATAGAATGAGATTGCTACAGGTTAAAAGTCAGTTTGAAGCCAGGCTCGGTGGCTCAGCCAGTAATCCCACGCCTTGGGAGGTCGAGGTGAGTGGATTGCCTGAGCCCGAGAGTTCGAGACCCGCCTGGGCAACTTGGCGAGACCTCATCTCTACAATAAATCAAAAAACATCAGCCGGGCGTGGTAGCGCGCGCCTGTAGTTCCAGCTACTTGGAAGGCTGAGGCGGAAGGATGGCTGGAGCCCAGCAGGTCGAGGCTGCAGTGGCCGGGAGCGGCCACTGCACTCCAGTCTGGGTGACAGAGTGGGACTCCAACTCAAAAAAAAAAAAAAGTCAGTTGGAGTTTATGTCTTTACATATAACAATATAGTACTCTTTATTTTGCTTTTAGGGGTAGATATATTTTATAAAGCATAACAACCGTTACATAAAGGAACTTAATATTATGTTCAATTGTAGGCATGCCCAAGAGAATAGTTAATGCAAAAATTGCTTGCCTTGACTTCAGCCTGCAGAAAACAAAAATGAAGCTTGGTGTACAGGTAGTCATCACAGACCCTGAAAAACTGGACCAAATTAGACAAAGGTATGTTAAAAGATTATTGTTGACCTTGGAAAGGGGTGTTTGTAAATTACCTTGTGTTGAACTATGTGACAGTAAACTGAAAAACTGACAAAAGGGTAATAGAACTTTGTATTAGGTAGCAGAATATGATATCTATAGAACTGGAATTTTAAGTGGGAGTATCTTGGAGGACTTTGAAATTAACATTTTAAAGCCAAGTCAAACTTTTACATTAACTTCCGTAAAAATTAGTGTTAAGTGGTGTTTTCAGAGTGATTTGGGGTAATAGAGCTCATATGAAAATGGGCCTTTTTGGGAGATTTGGGTTTTGTGAATCTTTGTATTAAAACTGTAAAAACCAGGGATCTTAATTTTTCTCCAAGAAGCAGTATAGAACTCAGTGGTATTGGATGGCTGTGTACCAGGTACTGGAGATAACAGGTGGTGGTGGTATTGGTTGGCATGCTAGAAGATCTAATTGTGGAGACAGTTTGATTGTTGCCATGGATTTTGACTCCCTATTCACTTTTCATCTTACTTGTTGTTTACAATCACTTAAAACAGCAAATGGTTTAAACAGTAGCTTAAATGAAACCTATAGGAAATCTTTGCCAAGAGTCAGGAATGTATTCTCATCTTTTGAGTCTACATGCAGAGATATTCTTCCGTCAAAGCCAGTCCCTCTACAGTAAGGGTTCCATAGTCCTTTGCCTTCTGCCTTGGAGCCTTGCTTTATTGATTGTTTCTCACCGTCTTCAGCTAATTCTACTCCTCCTCTTATATATTCTACTTGTAGTGTTGCTGCCCTTCAGGCCTGTTCATGCTTCCTGCTGCAATTACTCCCTATCCTTCTACATCTCCTTATAGCTAGATATTATGAGAGTGGTTTACACAAAACTGTTTTCTGGTGCTTTTCTCTTCATCCCCCTTTAGCCCTGTCTTCCACTAAAGGACTGCTAGTTAAGGTCACTAGTGCGAAATTCAGAAGACATTTTCAACCTTCCTCTTACTTGACCTTTAGCAAGCCTTTGACTGATTCCTTCTTGAAATGCTTTTCAGGGAGTGAAGTCCATTTTTATTTTCTTACCCAGACTATTGTAGCAAAACTGAGCTAGTCAGTCTCTCAAAGAAGTTTTTCTTCCTAGTCTAAATTGTATTCTGTCATGGCTTTGGGGCTTACTACAAGTTTTTCAGTGTATTTGTATAACTGGGTTGTAAGTTCTAAAGGTGAGGACTGGTTTTGTAGCCCCTGTCCTTAGTACATTGTGTGGCACACAGTACTTGTTCAGTAAACAGATTTCTTTTGAGGTTGATCTTTAATTCATTTTACTTTAAAAATTCTTTGGTTTCATCTCCTCACATAGCTTCACCTATATGTTGGCTCTTTACAAATCAGTATCTTTCCCAAAGTTTGTGGTTTCCATTCTGTAAGTGACTGCCTCCTAACACCTTCACCTGAGTAACAACAGCTTCAAACTTAAACCTTTGCACTCAGATGTCCCCTCAGGGGACGTAAAGAGATTGCTGGTGATACACAGGACAAACTTAAGTGAGTACAAATTTTTCAAAAACATATTTTTACTTGAAGTTTTTCATTCAAATTGCACAAAACAAATAGAGATGAAATATATACTGAGATATCTGTAAAAACATATTAGCTGGTGTTATGTGGAAAGATAATGTCCTGACTGGACGTAGTGGCTCACACCTATAATTCCAGCACTTTGGGAAGTAGAGGCAAAAGGATTGCCTGAGCCCAGGGGTTCGAAGACCAGCCTGGGCAACTTGGCAAGACCACATCTCTACAATAAGTCAAAAAATAGCTGGGTGTGGTGACACATGCTGTAATTTCAGCTACAGCTTAGGCAGAAGGATCTAAGCCTAGCAGGTCGAGACTGCAGTAACCGTGAGCATACCACTGCCCTCTAGCCTGGGCAACAGTGAGACTCTTGACTCAAAAAAGAAAAAAAATGTCATTCCACATCATCTTCGAACAGTAGACTGGACAATAAATTTTATATTATTGTTGGAGGAAGAAAACACTGCATTGTCTATTCAAATAGAAAAATACCAGGTGGACAATGTCAAAACAGATTACTATTGCACAACATGTATCAGTGAACCTGAATGTATATCAGTGACTGTTTCACACATTACCACATTAGAAAAATATAAGACATAAAATTTTGGTTTTTGTCATAAGTTCCTTAATGTCCAAAATTCAAATATCACCACAGTAAAATAATTGGTTCCAACACCATACTATTTAATATGAAGTGATTGGATTTTTGTTTGTTTGTTTGTTTTTGAGTTGGAGTCTCACTCTGTCACCCAGACTGGAGTGCAGTGGCCACTTCCGGCCACCGCAGCCTCGACCTGCGGGGCTCCGGCGATCCTTCCACCTCAGCCTTCCAAGTAGCTGGAAGGACAGGCGCTCGCTACCACGCCTGGCTAATTTTTTGATTTATTGTGGAAATGAGGTCTTGCCAAGTTGCCCAGGCGGGTCTTGAACCCGCAGGCTCAGGCAGTCCCCTCACCTCAACCTCCCAAAGGCGTGAGATTACAGGCTGAGCCACCAAGCCCAGGGAAGTGATTGGTTTTTCACTATTTTATTAAAAAGTGCAGTTGACGCCGGGCTCAGTGGCTCAGCCTGTAATCCCACGCCTTTGGGAGGCTGAGGTGAGGGGATTGCCTGAGCCCGTGGGTTCGAGACCTGCCTGGGCAGGCGAGACCTCATCTCTACAATAAATCAAAAAAATTAGCCAGGCATGGTAGTGCGCACCTGTAGTTCCAGCTACTTGGAAGGCTGAGGCAGAAGGATCACTGGAGCCCAGCAGATTGAGTATGTGGTGGCTGGGAGCGGCCACTGCACTCCAGTCTGGGTGACAGAGGAGACTCCAACTCAAAAAAAAAAAAAGTGCAGTTGAGTTGCTGGTAGGTGAGCTGCAAGATGTCTGAGTGCAAAGGGTTAATCTTGCCCCCAAACTGAACTCTGACTTCCCATCCTGCCCCAAACTGTTGGTATTTATTTTACTCAAGGAGTCACTGGCTATACCTCCCAATTACCCAAGCCATAAATGTTGGCTTTTCTGTTTAGGATATCTGTCTTCATCGGGTATATTTCCAAGTACTGTCTTCTTGCCTTTAGCCATTTATCTTTCCAGTGCAGTCTCCACACTGACATGAGTGAATCCTTTTAAAAACACAGATTTGGCCAGGTACTGTGGCTCCCACCTGTAATCCCAGCACTTTGGAAGGTCTAGGTGAGAGGATTGCCTGAGCCCCAGGTGGTTGAGATCAGCCTAGGCAACTTGAGGAGACCTTGTCTTTACAATAAATCCAAAAATTAGCCAGGCATGGTGGCACACACCTGAGTAGTTCCAGCTACTCAGAAGGCTGAAGCAGAAGGATTGCCTGAGCCCAGGAGGTCGAGGCTGCAGTAGCTATGAGCATGCCACTGCACTCCAGCCTGGGCAACAGAGTGAGATTCCACTCAATAAAATAAATAAAAACAGATTTGATAATAGTTTTGCTTTAAAATATGAAGCTTCTTAGCTGTCTAGACTGTTTGTTACACCTTACAAGGTTCTTCATTTCCTGGTCCTACCTGCTTCTGTGCTTTCAGTTCTAAGCCTCTTCTGGCTTCTATGTCCCACATCCGAGGCCAGATTGATGCTTTTCATGTACTCCTAATCTCTGCATGTCCCTTTAGGGGCACTTGCTCTTTAGTGAGATTGATAATCCCTTCCCTGCTCAGTCCTTGAAAGCAGAGCCTCTGTTACCTCTAACCGAAGTTCTTGATTAGTAACACAGATTAGGGTTGGGAATAGCTAGGTGGTAATTTTTAATTTCTTGAACTTTTCCATGAGTTGGACCAATTTAAATTCTTGTCAAAAATAGTAAAGGTTAATATAACCTGATCTATGATTATCTTGTGATAAATACTTAATGGAAGTTATTATAAGGGAAAAAAATCAGAGGTGATAACTTTGGGTTACTAAAATATTTCATAGAGAATCCGATATCACCAAGGAGAGAATTCAGAAGATCTTGGCAACTGGTGCCAATGTTATTCTAACCACTGGTGGAATTGATGATATGTGTCTGAAGTATTTTGTGGAGGCTGGAGCTATGGCAGTTAGAAGAGTTTTAAAAAGGGATCTTAAACGCATTGCTAAAGCTTCTGGAGGTATGTCTTCTGCTTGCTCACAGAAAATATTTAGTTACACATAACCATAGCAAAGGTCATTTTGAAGCAGTTTCAAAAATGTTTATACTCTCTTAATATTTTGTGCTACAAATACATTTATGAATCCCTTTTTCATGTGACTGGAAAAGTTCTTCAACTTACTAAGTTTGTTTGGATATTCAGTGAACTGAATTTGCTAACATCACAAGTTGATATAGAAGCCAAGACAGGAGGATAGCTTGAGTCCATTAGCTCAAGATCAGCCTGGGCAACATTAGTGAGTCCTTTTCTCTACAAAAAGTAAAAAAAATTAGCCAGGCATGAGGGTGCATGCCTGTAATCCCAGCTACTCATAGACCCAGGAAGTCGAGACTCCAGTGAGCTATGAGCATGCCATTGAACTCTAGCCTGGACAACAGTTGAGACCCTGACTCAGGAAAAATGATGTATTCTATCTTAGGATACAACAGTTACTTGTCTGATACCTAACTAAGCCTCAAACTTGTAATATGTATAGCACTTGTATTAGAATTTTGGTAAAACAACATTTACAGATCCTTTTTAACTTTCTTAATAGCAACCATTCTGGCAACCCTGGCCAATTTGGAAGGCGAAGAAACTTTTGAAGCTGCAATGTTGGGACAAGCAGAAGAGGTAGTACAGGAGAGAATTTGTGATGATGAACTGATCTTAATCAAAAAGTAAGGGCTCCTTTGTGGATTGTAAAGCTATGCAGATTTTGCTGTGTAAAAATAGATTTTATTCCCATTTTTTTGCTGCTATAGTCTCCCAGTGATATGAGCAGTTATACGCATGGGATAAAATAATATTAGGCCATTGTAAATTGAGATGAAGTAACCATTTTCATCTCTTCTGTGTGGACTAGACATTGTTTTGGGTACAACATGTCTAAATGTCCTATGTAACTAGGATTTAATCAAGAGCACTTGCAGTAAATAACTGTGGGGACTTATTAAAATGCCGTTTTAAGAATTTGCTTCTTTTAACAGCACTAAGGCTCGCACATCTGCATCGATTATCTTACGTGGGGCGAATGACTTCATGTGTGACGAGATGGAGCGCTCTTTACATGATGCTCTTTGTGTAGTGAAGAGAGTTTTAGAGTCGAAATCTGTGGTTCCAGGTGGGGGTGCAGTAGAAGCAGCCCTTTCCATATACCTTGAAAACTATGCAACCAGCATGGTAAGACTCACTCCTTTTTAAGAAGGGCAAGGGAGATAATCTTTGGCGTTTTATTAAGGTCTGAGAGACCTTAGCTGTTGCCATGGGCTTTAATGTTTTTTCCTTTGTGAAGACACCTGATTGTCTTTTTTCTTAGGGGTCTCGGGAACAGCTTGCTATTGCGGAGTTTGCAAGATCTCTTCTTGTTATTCCCAATACACTGGCAGTTAATGCTGCCCAGGACTCCACAGATCTGGTTGCAAAGTTAAGAGCTTTTCATAATGAGGCTCAAGTTAACCCAGAACGCAAAAATCTAAAATGGTAAGCATACAATTTCCCTTTTTCATTGTCATCTCTGTATCATGTATAGCAGTTTGGTTCTATTTTAATAATTTGTGACAGATTTTATCTTTTTAACCTTTTCTAGACTTTTGGAAAATAGTAGTATTAAAACACATAGTATTAAAAGTATTAAAAGGTATAGTAGTGGCCAGGCTCATGCACTTTGGGAGGCCGAGGTGAGAGGATTGTCCAAGCCCATGGATTTGAGACCAGCCTGTACAACTTGGCAAGACCTCATCTCTACAATAAATCAAAAAACTAGTTGGGTGTGGTGGCATGTGCCTCTAGTTCCAACTACTTGGAAGGCTGAGGTGGGAGGATTGCCTGAACCCAGCAGGTTGAGGCTGTGGTGACTGGGAGTGTGCCACTGCCCTCCAGCCTAGGCAACAGAGTGAGACTCCAACTCAAAAAAAAAAAACAACAAATAAGTAAAAGCATAGTAGCTAGCTACAGGGTCAGCAAACATAAATAACAGACGTGTCAAATACTTAAAGTTACAATAGGCCAGTCTTGGTGGCTCAGCCTATAATCCCAGCACTTAGGGAGGCCGAGGGAGTGAATTGCCTGAGCCCACGGATTTGAGACCCTCCCGGGCAGCGTGGTGAGAACCTTGTCTCTACAATAAATCAAAAAGTAACCGGGTGTAGTAGCAAATGCTTGTAGTTCCAGCTACTTGGAAGGCTGAGGCGGAAGAATTGCTGGAACCCAGCAGCTCAACGCTGGGGTGGCTATGAGCGTGCTACTGCATCCCAGCCTGGGCGATGGAGTGAGTCTCCAACTCAAAAAAAAAAAAAAAGTTACAGCAAGCATTTGTTCAGTCACTATAATTCCAGAGATAACTGATGATTATTAGCATCAGCATGTTTAATTGAAAACTGATTCCTAACTCTCCTGGATAGAAAGGCTTTACCTACAGGAAGGACCCATAGAGACATAGGTGAAACCTTAAAATCAAGTTTCAGCATTTCAAAAGGTGAACCATTTAAAGGGAGTAGCTGGAATAGGTTACCTAATCAACTCATAAGCAGCCACTTAATAGTTTTCATTTTGTTAATTGCAGGATTGGTCTTGATTTGATCAATGGTAAGCCTCGAGACAACAAACAAGCAGGTGTGTTTGAACCAACCATAGTTAAAGTTAAGAGTTTGAAATTTGCAACAGAAGCTGCAATTACCATTCTTCGAATTGATGATCTTATTAAGTTGCATCCAGAAAGTAAAGATGATAAGCATGGAGGTTATGAAGATGCTGTTCACTCTGGAGCCCTTGATGACTGATATGATTTCTTTTATTTATAACAATGTTAGATGCAATTGTCTTGAGTATTATACATTAAAGTACAACAAACTGTCAACTTGGGTTCTTGTGACATAGGAGGTGTTTTTTGTGCACAATTTGGTCCTTTGATTTCACAAATCATAACTTGGTACTTTAGTCTAAGAAAAGAGGTTTGAGCCTAGGCAGTTAGTTCATCCTCTCTGAACACACATTGCTATTCCCATCCCACCCCCAATGCACAGGGCTGCAACACCACGAGTTCCACCCATTCTCTCCATCGTGTGTAACAGGGTCACAAGAATTCGACAGCCAGATGCTCCAAGAGGGTGGCCCAAGGCTATAGCCCCTCCTTGAATATTGACCTAAGGGGAAGAAAAGATTTATCTTAGGTTGTTTATTCTGTGCACATATTATAAAATCCTAAACATGTCTTCTTCCTCAGTGTTATATCAGCAAACTACCCTTTCAACTTTCATTCTAGCTGCTTAGGAATAAATTCACACCTTTGTGAAATCATTCCTGACGATCTTGTTTCTGAATTTTAAATGATTTTTAAGAAATCTAAAATACTCTGTGGGAAGTAAACTAATGTCAAGTTTGCCTAGGGAAGCAGTAAGCGACTCCTGAGTCTCGGAGTGGTTAATACCTGATCTAATTGCCCTATTTAAAGTCTTTAAATTGCATTGTGAGAAACATTGGTAAGCTTCAGGACTACTTGCTCATGGTTACCTTCTCTGGGTTTAATCCAAGTTCTTTAGTTATTGCAACAGAGAGGGCTGCAAAGGCTTCATTGATTTCAAATGCATCAACATCTTCTAGTGACCAACCTGCTTTTGCAACCTAAAGGAAAGATTAATAGATGAGCAGTCTAAGAACTTAAGTGCAAAAGCTAAAGTGAAACCATTTTTCACTGCTGACATTAAATATGCTGTATGATATTGAAGGGTCTCAAAAACTGACACTTTGGGTTCTTATGCTAAACCAGTGATATCAGTTCTATCCAAAAGGTTAAGGATATGCTCTAAAAGATCCCTTAGAAATTCTCAACTAGTTAAAGTGAGCCATAGCATCTGTTGTGTGTACAGGTGATATACAGAATTGGTTCCCATAAAAACCATATGATGTAAATGTTCTTGCTACTCTTCCTGGTAGGAAAAGCAAGATATACAACTAAATGAACTAGATCACTTAAGGCTAGCTCCATGTGGTAGGTTACATCTGCAATCCCAGCATTTTGGAAGGCGGAGGCAAGAGGATTGCCTGAACCCAGGGTTTGAGACCAGCCTGGGCAACTTAGCAAGACCTCATCTCTACAATAAGTCAAAAAATTAGCCAGGTGTGGTGGCACACGCCTGTAGTTCCAGCTACTTGGAAGGCTGAGGCAGAAGGATTGCCTGAGCCCAGCAGGTTGAGGCTAGTGGCCACGAGCATGCCACTGCACTCCAGCCTGGTTGACAGAGTGAGATCCTGACTCAAAAAAAATAAGGCTAACAGGGAGAATGAAGTTAGATT
Organism: Carlito syrichta; assembly: GCF_000164805.1. NCBI lineage: Eukaryota > Metazoa > Chordata > Mammalia > Primates > Tarsiidae > Carlito > Carlito syrichta. The sequence continues at coordinate 347,693 of NW_007260517.1, forward strand.
TCATAAAAAAGAAGTTAAACTCACAGCTTGTTTTATGGCTGGAATTGGTCCTATTCCCATCAGGGAAGGCTCCACACCTACTTGTGACCAGGAAATTATCTGTGCTAATGGTGTGAGCCCACGTTTATCAGCTTCTGACTTCTTCATGAGAACCACAGCTGCAGCACCGTCATTCATTCCTGTAAATATGAGTGACTTGATTTCTATAATGCTCATTAACCTGGTACATATAGTGGCTACTTTGTTTTCCACCTGAAGACCTGAGTTAAAAGACTTTACATCTTGACAAAGCCATTTACCATAATTAACCAGACTTTATAGTGTAGTTAGGAATGGTTAAGCTTGGAAATAAGGTATAATTGGCTATGGAATGTTCCAGCCAGAGAAAGTAGAAAGATTAAAGCAGTGGGGGTGAGGAGATCTATGAAAGGAATGGAAGAATGAAGCCCACACCTTACAAGGAAGTATTGGGAGTTTCTAATATGGGAGAAGTATGAAGGTAGATAAACTGATGTTCCCTAGTTCACTTTTTCATTTGTATGCCTAGTTGGGGTGGGAACCAAATCAGTTACTTCAGTAGATTAAGTCAATGATCAAATACACAGAAGCTACATTTTCTCTTAAACTGAAATCCCAGCACTTTGGTAGCGGGAGAATCACTTGAGCCTTGTTTTGAGACCAGGCTGGGCAACATAAAGACATCTCTGGCCAGGTACAATGGCTCACACCTATAATCACAGCACTTTGGAAGGCCGAGGTGAAAGGACTGAGCCCATGGGCTTGAGACCAGCCTGGGCAACTTAGCGAGACTTCGTCTCTACAATAAAAAAGTAGCTGGGCATGGTGGCGCATGCCTATAGTTCCAGCTACTTGGAAGGCTGAGGCGGAAGGATCACCTGAGCCCAGCAGGTCGAGGTTGCGATGGCTAGGAGCGTGCCACTGCACTCCAGCCTGGGTGACAGAGTGAGACTCCAACTCAAAAAAAAAAAAAAAGACCTCATCTTTACAAAAGAGCCAGGCATGGTAGCATGCACATATAGTCTCAATCACTCGGGGCTGAGGTAGAGGCTGCAGTGAGCCAGGATCATGCCACTGCACCACAGCCTGGGTGAAAAGTATGAGACCCTGTCTCCCAACAAAGATGAGTTTTAAGAATTTTGTAAGCAGGGCTCGGTGGCTCAGCCTGTAATCCCGTGCTTTGGGAGGCTGAGGTGAGTGGATTGCCTGAGCCCGCAGTATTGAGACCAGCCTGGACAACTTGGCTAGACCTCATCTCTACAATAAATCAAAAATTAGCTGGGCGTGGTAGTGCGCGCCTATAGTTCCAGCTACTTGGAAGGCTGAGGTGGAAGGATCGCCAGAGCCCATCAGGTGA
>NW_007260517.1:349087-356325 GCF_000164805.1 Carlito syrichta
CCAGGTGAGGCTGCGGTGGCCGGGAGCAGCCACTGCACTCCAGTCTGGGCGACAGAGTGAGACTCCAACTCAAAAAACAACAACAAAAAAAGAATTTTGAATATAAATATGAGCTGGATGTGGTGGCTCAAGATTATTCTCAGCTACTAGGGAGACTGACCGGAGGGGATTGGTTGAACCTGGGGGTTCAAGGCTGCAGTGAGCTATGACTGTGCCACTGCACTCGGGCCTAGGGGACAGAGTGATAACCTGTCTCAAGAAAATTCTATATATAAATACTTAAGTGAAATAAAACATATTCACTTGGTAGACCTTAGAGAAGATAGTATTTCCCCAAATGCCCATCCAAAAATCGAACCTGAAGCATTAGCTGGGGTGACTGTTCCCGTTCCATCCGTAAGAAAGTAAGGCTTTAGCTTGGACATTGCTTCAATATTGCTCCCATGGCGAGGAAACTCATCAGTTTTAACTTCAATAAGACCTGAAAAAAGGAAAACCAGATTAGTAGAGATGGAAGTGAGTGTGCTGGGAATGGTAGATTTCTCAGACATGAAACATGAGGACTTACATTTGGTAGAAAGGTTTATTAATATACAATGGACCTAAAAAAAAGCCAGAATTATCTTTTAGAGGGCAGGTCCCTTGTTGAACAGGCTCCTCCACCAGGTAAGTGTCTAGGAACCCATCAGCATCAGTGTACTAGCTAGCGTTGTGAGACACTGTATTTGGCTTCAGTGAATTTTTTTTGTGGCTAACAGGTGACTGCTTCTTCCACTATGACAATGCACCTGCCCACACGGCACTAAGTGTTCAGCAGCTTTTGACCAAAACAGCATGACCCCTATGCCCCACTCTCCCTATTCACCTGATCTCGCCCCATGCAACTTTTGTTTCCCCAATCAAAATAGTTCTCAAAGGGAAACGTTTTGCTGATGTAGAAGAGAGGAAACAAAAAATGGCAGTAGCACTAAAACATCAAAATTGCTAAGTTTAAAAACTGTTTTGAGCAGGGGAAAAGCATATTATATCAAAGAGATTCCTTTGAAGGTGACAGAAGTTTAAACATGTGAGAATAAATACACAATTTTAAATAAATTCTGGGTTTTTTGAGGTGCCCCCTCATTAACCACGTTTGTTTGACTAAGAGGAAAGTACACACTAAGAATTATTGTATGTTAACTGACCTAAGACATTTTCAAATCCATAGCCCTTCATGAGGAAAGTAGTTGGTTACAGGACTGGTTTGTGCAAAAGGTGGCTCATGCCTATATTCCCAGCACTTCAGGAGGCAGAGACAAGAGGACTGCCTAAGCCCATGCGTTCAAGACCCGCCTGGGCAACATGGTGAGACCTCGTCTCTACAATAAATCAAAAAATGAGCTGGGCATGGTTGCATGTGCCTGTAGTTCCAGCTACTTGGAAGGCTGAGGAAGAAGGATTGCCTGAGCCCAGCAGGTTGAGGCTGTGGTGGCCGTGAGTGTGCCACTGCACTCCAGCCTGGGCAACAGAGTGAGACTCTGACTCAAAAAAAAAAAAAAAAAGGTTGCTGTGGTGGTTTGGGTCATAGCACTCAGCTGGTTACAACTCAGAGGATCAGGGAGTCTCAGAGTTAATCCTTTACTGGCTGAACATAAGAGATGCCAGTTACAAATGCAAGAACTTGACTGGAGCAATCTATATTAGAAAATGGCAAGTGACCCAAAAATATACACCCTCTAGAAATATGAACATGAGACATACACAGAAACAGCAAGAAGTAACAGATGTTCCGAGGAGGTTTAGTCTATACAAAGAACTAGTCAACAGTTGCCTCCTAACAACCATGGCCAGTGCTCCAGTTTCTCATGAAACCTGCTGCACATCGCAGCAGCCATGGACATTGGGACCAAGAGTGTCTGAATGCTGACTCAGTTCCTCATGTTACGTTTAAACAGTATCCCCAACCCCACCATTCATGTATCCCAGACATATCTTTGCAATCTGAAAAACAAAACTGAGATTCAATTTATAGACATTCCTGTATAATATTCTTTGGGTGTTACTCCTCATCTATAAGTAGGTTGATATACTTTTTTTTTTGAGAAGTAGTCTCACTCTGTTACCCAGACTGAAGCACAATGGCAAGCTCATAGCTACAAGTGCCTCGACCTGCTGATTCAGGTGATCCACCTCAGCCTTCCAAGAAGGTGGAAGCACAGGTGTGCACCACCACACCTGGCTAATTTTCTTTATTTGTTGTAGAGACAAAGTCTCACCAAGTTGCCCAGGCTGGTCTCGAACCCCTCTTGCCTCCACCTCCAAAGTGCTGGGATTATAGGCATGAGCCACCACACCCTACAGGTTGATGTTTAAATCATTATGATTTAAATACTCACCTTTTCTAGAAGACACAAACACTGGTACAATCTCTTTGTCAAAATGGCCAGCTTTCTGTGCACTCTCGGTCCTGTTCTGGGACAGAACTGCAAGCTTGTCCTGATCTTCTCTACTCACTTGCCATTTTTTGGCTACATTTTCAGCTGCAAAAAGGGGAAAAAAGCAAAAAAACCAACATTTTCATGAACTGGCTTTTGGTAGTTCAAGCTGCTCATTTTTTTTAATCAAGCTCTGACCACACACACACTAGCAGGCTCATAGGTGGGCTAGGGGGAAAGGTTCTGTGTGGTATTGCCATTGGCAATGGATTTGGAAATATAGTGGCTCTTAGGAAGCCATTTCCTTTCTTCCTTCTCTCCTTGCCTTTCTACATAATTGTAAACTTCCAGAAACTTCACCCAGATTCACCATTTATATTTTTGCACCATTTGCTTGAACATTCTCTTTCTGAACCATTTGAGAGAAAGCTGGAGGTACAGTGCCATTTTACCCCTAAATTTTTACTTCCATATATATTTCCCAAAAGCAAGGTCACTTTCCTATACAAGCACAGTTATAAGATTCTGTTAATATATTTTGTTAATTAATTAGTCTTGCTGTTACCCAGGTTTGAGTACAGTGGCATGATCATAGCTCACTGTAACCTCAGACTCCTGGGCTTAAGCAATTCTCCTACTCAGCCTCCCAGGCATCTGGGACTACAGGCCACCATGCCCAACTAATCTTTTAGTATTTATTGTAGAGATAGAGTCTCACTGTTGCCAAGACTGGTCTTGAACTCCTGGCCTCAAGCAATCCTCCCGCTTCAACCTCCCAAAGTGCTGGGATCACAGACATGAACTATTGCACTGGCCAAAATTAGGAAATTTAACATAGATCCAACACTATTTAATCCTTGGTCTACACTCAGATTTTACCTATTGTCCCAATAATGTCCTTTTGGCTCCTTTTTGTTCAGGATCCAATGCAGGAGCTTGCACTGCATTCAACTATCAATCTCTTTAGTTTTCTTTTATCTGGAACAATTCTTCAGACTATCTGTGTGTTTCTTAAGCTTGATAATTTTGAGGTAAAGAGGCCAGTTCTTTTGTTAAGTGTCACCAATTTGGGTTTGTGAGCTGTTTCCTGAAGATTAGATTAAGATTCTGCTGAAAGTCACTGAATAATAGATGGTAAGATTTTCTCAGTGAATCTCATCAGGACACAAAGTGACAATCAGTTTTTCCCAGGTGATATTAGCTTTGATCACTTGGTTAAAGTGGTTGGTATTCACCAGATTTCCAGCTTGTAAAGTTACCATTTTTCCATGTATAAGTAATTAGTAATTTATGGGAAGTTATTTTGAGATTATGAAAACATCATCTTCCTCATCAAATGTCACTCACTAGTTTTAGCATTCATTCCCGACTTCCTAACTCGAACATTCCCTCTATATGTTTGTTTATTTGAGTCGGGGCTCACTCTGTCACCCGTGCAGTGGCACGATCACAGCTTACCACAGCTATGGCTACCTTACCTGTGATACCCATGTGATAGTTGTGAAATGCATCTGTTAGACCATCACAGAGTATACTGTCAGTCAGTGGTGTCTCACCAATTCTTACTCCCGTTCTCAAGTAAGCCAGGTGAGGAGCCTATGAACAAGAAGTAAAAGTTGATTTAGGCTTGGTTGGAATTAACCCTTTCCTCTCTTCAAAACCCTACTCAGAACTATCTAGTTTGATTTCCTTGGTCTTCATCTAGTCGCCCTTGCAGCCCTTCCCCATTTCCAGCTCCTCAACTAGGCCAGGGCCTGAAGACCCCTGGAATTGGCAGAATGCAGCACCTGACCTACTGCTGGGAACCCATTACTCTCCTACCGACTCATTTCCAGTTCTCCCACAAACCCAACCATTCTGTGTCTGATTTCCTTAAGTATCCCATTTATTCTTTCCAAAATGGCAACTAAATATCTGTCAAATGAAGAATTCATCTAAGGCCTTAAGTGATGCTACTTATTTTAATGGGAGACAATGTCTAAAGCGAGAATAATCAGGTTGCCTAATTAACTGTTGGGGAGGGATTTCTGAGTAGAGGCTGCTCTTAACTCTCACCAACTTAATAGCAGTTATAATAGAATGGCAAGAATATTGGACATAAAGAGTCAGGAGAAGTCGGGCTCGGTGGCTCAGCCTGTAATCCCGCGCCTTTGAGAGGCTGAGGTGAGTGGATTGCCTGAGCCTGCGGGTTCGAGACCTGCCTGGGCAGGAGAGACCTCATCTCTACAATAAATCAAAAAAAAAATTAGCCGGGTGTGGTAGCGCGCGCCTGTAATTCCGGCTACTCGGAAGGCTGAGGCGGAAGGATCGCCAGAGCCCAGCAGGTCGAGGCTGCGGTGGCCGGGAGCGGCCACTGCACTCCAGTCTGGGTGACAGAGTGAGACTCCAACTCAAAAAAAAACAACAACAACAAAAAAAAAAGAGTCAGGAGAGCTTTATTTGAATGCTGGCTCTGGGCCTCCATTTCCTTATGTTTCTAGGCTGTTGTGACCACATGTACAAAGTACCTGGTAAAGTTCTACACAGATGTTCGTTTGATCCCATCAAAACCACTCTGGTAATTTTTTTTTTTGATTCGGAGTCTCATTCTATCACCCAGGTTGGAGTGCAGTGGCACACTCATGACCACCGCAGCCTCAACCTGCTGGGCTCAGGTGATCCTTTCACCTCAGCCTTCCAAGTAGCTGAAACCACAGGCATGCACCACCAAGCCTGGCTAATTTTTTAATTTATTGTAGAAATGAGGTCTCGCCAAGTTGCCGAGGCTTGTCTCAAACCTGTGGGCCCAGGCAATCCTCTCACCTCCCAAAGTGCTGGGATTATAGGCGCGAGCCACCGCACCTGGCCTCTTTATTTTTTTTATTTTTTTTTTGAGTTGGAGTCTCACTTGGTCACCCAGATTGGAGTGCAGTGGCCGTTCCCGGCCACCGCAGCCTCAACCTGCTGGGCTCTGGCGATCCTTCCCCCTCAGCCTTCCGAGTAGCCGGAATTACAGGCATGTGCTACCACGCCCGGCTGATTTTTTGATTTATTGTAGAGATGAGGTCTTGCTGCCCAGGCGGGTCTCGAACCCGCGGCTCAGGCAATCCACTCACCTCAGCCTCCCAAAGGCGCGGGATTACAGGTTGAGCCACCGAGCCCGGCTCTGTTAATTTTTGCTACCTTCAGCCTGCCCTCACCTGAGCCTCAATAATAACTAGGCTGAATCAGCCTCTAAAGAGGCACCCAAGACAGGCCCTGAGCTGCCTCAGTAGGAAGCAGAAGGTATACTTTTTCTTTCCACTTCTGTGCCAATTTGAAGAATGGAACTTGGTGAAACAAATCCCACCTGGTAAACCTACTGGAGAAGGGCACCAATCAGCGGTCCTCTTTTCTGTGTTCTATACCTTGAAAAGGTCAACAAAGTCTGGTTGGTCCTTGTTTGTAATGTGCAGAAAGGTTAAGTGGCAACATCTGTCTGTGCCTTTTACTCACAATAAGAAAGAAATTAAAAACCAAGGATATCAACCAACTAATATGATGGGTAAAAATATATCCTGCTCCATCTGCACTGGTTGATAGGCTTCTTCATCAGCCTGGATTTCCCATCCAAATTGAAGAATAGTTAACATTCAGGTAGGGATCAAGGTTGTATCTATTTTTGTTTATTTGTTGACTGGTTCCAGCCTGATATGCATCAGGCTACGGTGGCACAGACAAGAGCTGCCCAGTGCGAGACTTACCTTGCTCATATTTTCCATGCCTCCTGCAACCACAATGCTGGAGTCTCCTATCCCTACTGACTGGGCTGCAAGGCACACGGCTTTCAGGCCTGAGCCACAGATCATCTGGCAGCTCCATGCTGGTACGGAGTAGGGAATTCCTGCACCCACACTGGCTTGTCTAACAGGATTCTGCCCGCAACCTGGAAGTAGGACACAGAGACGTCTTGGCAGTCAAGGAGAAGGACGAGATGTCAGTGTGAAAGTACACACAAAATTGCCTCCGGGGTCATCTGCCACTTCTGAAAGCCTGCAGGTCAGCTAAGTTGGCCTGTCCACACTCTCTGTCATAATCAAGCCCTTGAGTACACATTGCCTTGCAGTGCTCTCTAGGTATTTCATAATAGTTTTCTCCTCCATAAATAAATTATTAACACCTTAAAACAGAACTGTCTCATCACTGATTAATCTCTTAATCCTCTTCCCTCTGACCCTGGAAAAAAACAGAACTGACACCCTCATCTTTCAACAAGGCTTGAATAAGCACTACCAAACCTAGGTGTTATAAACATAGGGCATAACTTAGGCCCTTACCTGTATTGTTGGTGCCATAACCCAGCACCAAGCACAGTGCTGAGCACATAGGAGAATTTCAATATGTTTTTACTTGGCATTTTAGGGGAATATGAAGAACCATGCATACTCTCCTATGTGTCAGGCCGGCCTGGCTTCCTTTTTTTTTTTTCTGAGTTGGAATCTCACTCTGTTGCCCAGGCTGGGGTGCAGTGGCACACTCCTGGCCACCGCAGCCTCGACCTGCTGGGTTCGGGTGACCCTTTGTTAAACCCGAGATTTTAACTCCAAGAGACCACAAAGAGCCAGCTCCACTGCAAACACACGAGGGTCTTTATTCAGGCTTGAGTCTGGGCTCACGTATGAAGCCAACGCAGCGACTTCACGGACGAGAGAGCCCCGATCCAGTATGGCAAGCAGTTTTTATGCACAATTACAGAGGGAGGGGAAAGAACTTTAAACTTATTTTTACATGATTGGGTAATTTCTTCTAATGGGTACGGGGGCACTTGGGATTGGTCTGGTCTGCGCAGGCTCTAGCTCAGCTACC
>NW_007260517.1:356930-360793 GCF_000164805.1 Carlito syrichta
CTGGGAGACAGAGTGAGACTCCAACTCAAAAAAAAAAAAAAGAAAGAAAGAAAAGGCAGTGTAGGTCAGTGGTCCAGGTTCATTCAGGAAAAGCTGAGTCTTAACTTGGACAGAAGCTATTGACAAGGCCAGAAGGAAGAGCCATAGGAGAAATTCTAACAGAGAGAACTCTGAGCAAAAGTTTAAATGCAAGAACGTGGCGGGCTCAGTGGCTCAGCCTGTAATCCCGCGCCTTTGGGAGGCTGAGGTGAGTGGATTGCCTGAGCTCGCGGGTTCGAGACCCGCCGGGGCAGGCGAGACCTCATCTCTACAATAAATCAAAAAATCAGCCGGGCATGGTAGCGCGTGCCTGTAGTTCCAGCAACCCGGAAGGCTGAGGCAGAAGGATCGCCGGAGCCCAGCAGGTGGAGGCTGCGGTGGCCGGGAGCGGCCACTGCACTCCAGTCTGGGCGACAGTGAGACTCCAACTCAAAAAAACAAAAAACACGCAAGAACGTAAGTGAGCATGTGCATGTGACCTTTCCCGGTGTCACTGACCTCTCCTGGGGTCACTGAGTTACCTGCTGCCAAAACATGTCCAAATATGACCTCGGACACCTCTTCTGGAGCCACCATGGCCCTCTTCAGGACTTCTTTGATGACAGTGGAGCCCAGATCATGGACAGGAACAGTGGCTAGGGCACCGCTGAAGGAGCCTAAACAGAATGTTGGCAAGAGCGGTCATCTGAAACCCCGAGGGCAATGCAGAGACCCACGTGCTGCAGAACCCCGGGGCCCCCGGAGCCGGTGCCCTCCCCCTCCACCAGCCCCCACATTCGCTGAGGGCAGAGCATGTGTGACCGGACAGGCAACTTCCCGAGAGGCCAATGGAAGCCGCCGGACCCCAACTATTTGCCCAAATTCGAGGGAATGGATGCGGCCCCATGCTTCCCCCATAAAAGGAGCCAGAAGGTCCAGGGCTTGGAAAACTGTGCGGCCCTGAGGAGACGGAAGCAACAACTCATCGTAGCTCAACCAGCTCAACTCTAGCCCACGGCTTTACTCGGTGGTTCGAGCGGTCCCGCCCCTGGGGCCGCAAGCTGACCCATGGTGCCTCCCGAAGCTGGCCAATCACGGGCCTCGCGAGAGGGACACTCCCGACACCAGCCAATAGGAGCGCCGGACGGCGCGGTGGCTCTACCCCGGAAAGCCAATCCGAGCATGAGGGGCGGAGCTGGCCAGACGTGCGATGAAGGGAGGCGGGACTGCCGCGCCGGGCCGGGGAAAGCGCGAGGGATCCCATTCCAAGTGTCCCGGGCACCCCAGAGGTCCTCGCGGCCTGGCCTGGCCGGCCTCTTGCCCTCACGTCTTCTCCCACGCTGCACCGCTCAGGCCCTCGGCGCTCCTGTGACACTCACCTATGATGGTCCGCGCCGCCGAGACGATGACCACGGGATCCGAGGCTGCACTCATCCTGCCCACGGCCGCCCTGCCAGCCGCTCTCGGCCCAGCCCTGCCAGCGAATGGAGCACAAGGGGTCCTCGCAGCCCACAGCAGCGCCGAGGGGCGGAGCCTGAGGTCGCCCCGCCCCCGCCGCCTCCGCGCAAGTCCGCAGTGCGCAGGCGCGAGGTCTGAGCGCCTCCTGGGCGGGGGCAGAGTGCGGACCCCGGGGCGAGGGGCGTGGCTTCCAGGGGCGAGGGGCGGGAGGAGATCCGCTCCGGCATGAGGTTCCGGGCAGCTCCCGGGAAGCGGTGGGGAGTGTCCCGGGCTGCGGGCAGAACCGCAGATCTCGGACGCAAACATACAACACCTCAAAACCCTTTTTCTGAATACCCCAGTAGTGTAGTCCCCTGTCTTGTTTGGGTGCTTTTTGCTTTGGGTTTTTTTTTTGTTTTTAGGGTTTTTCGCCGGGCGCAGTGGCTCACGCCTGTAATCCCAGCTCTTTGGGAGGCCGAAGCGAGAGGATTGCTTGAGCCCAGGAGTTTCAGACCGACCTAGGCAACATAGTGAGACTTCATCTCTCCAAAAAAACTTTAAAAATTAGCCGGGCATGGCTACGCGCCTGCAGTTCAAGCTACTTGGAGGCTGAGGCGGTTGGATCATCTGAGCCCAGGAGGTTGAGGCTGAGATGAGCTGTGATGATGCCACTGCACTCCAGCCTGGGCGACAGAGTGAGACCCCCGACTAAAAAACAAAAAAGCAAGCCAGGCATGGTGGCTCATGCCTGTAATTCCAGCACTTTGGGAGGCGGAGGTGAGAGGATTGCCTGAGCCCAGGAGGTCGAGACTGCGGTGGTGGTGAGCTTCCCACTGCACTCCAGCCTGGGCAACAGAGTGAGACTCCGACTCAAAAACAAAACAAAACAAAAAAAAGAAATGTGAGCATCTAATTATACAATATAAAATGCGACATGACAGAGGGGTTCACACCACCACAGCTGGTCAGATGTCCACATTTCTAGCTGCCCCTCCCCCAACCCGTTCAAGCCCCTCATCCCTCTTTCCCAGCGAGTTCTTGCTTTGTCTTGTTCTCTTCAGCGCCTAGAACAGTGTCTGACACACAGTTAGGAGTTAACGTTTATCAAATAAATGTTGCTGGGTGCAGTGGCTCAAGCCTTTGGGAGGGTGAGGCGAGAGGATTGCCTGAGACCAGGGATTTGAGGCCAGCCCAGGCAACTTGGTGAGACCTTATCTCTACAATATATAGAAAAATTAGTAAGGGCTCAGTGGCTCAGCACTTTGGGAGACCGAGGTGAGTGGATTACCTGAGTCCATGGGTTCAAGACCAGCCCGGGCAATTTGGCGAGCCCTCATCTCTACAGTAAATTTTAAAAATTAGCCGGGCATGGTAGCACATGCCTGTAGTTCCAGCTACTTGGAAGGCTGAGGCGGAAGGATCACCTGATCCCAGCAAGTTGAGGCTGCGGTGGCTGTGAGCATGCCACTGCATTCCAGCCTGGGCAACAGAGTGAGACTCCAACAACAACAACAACAACAACAACAAAAGTTAATGAATGTTCATGGTTATCACCCAAAAGCTTTCCTTAATCATTCCCAAGGGCTGCATGAGGCCCCATCTGAGGTTAAAGTCAACCACACATGTAGAGACTTGCAAAATATCTGAATAATAATTAACACCAAATAATCATCAATTGTCAATATTATCTTGTGTTTGAATAAAGGGTAAGGATTCAGGTGAGGTAACCAGTGATGGCTGGAAGTTCATGTCTATTTGCAATGTACTCAACATGTTTCACCCTTTTCCATGAATCCAGTTAGAGTGACCGATTCCCAATATCCACTTTACTTCAGGTAATTAATCTCAGACTTGACCAATGTTAATTTAAAAATGAACATACAGCCAGGCATAGTATCTCGCACCTGTAATCACAGCACTTTGGGAGGTGGAGACGAGGGGATTGCCCGAGCCCATGGGTTTGAGACCAGCCTAGGCAACATGGTGAGACCTCGTCTCTACAGTAAATCAAAAAATTAGCCGGGTGTGGTAGTGCACACCTGTAGTTTCAGCTGCTTGGAAGGCTGAGGCAGAAGGATTCCTTGAACCCAGTAGATCAAGGCTGTGGTGGCTGTGAGTGTCCACTGCATTCCAGCTTGGGTGACAGAGTTAGACTCGGACTAAAAAAAAAAAAAGAAAGAAAGAAAGAAAAAGGAAAGCTATTCTCACTTCTAAGAGATACAGGGATGGATCTTTTTCTCTTTTTTCATTTTTTTTTGTGTTGGAGTCTCACTCTCGCCCAGACTGGAGTGCAGTGGCCGCTCCCGGCCACCACAGCCTCGACCTGCTGGGCTCTGGCAATCCTTCCGCCTCAGCCTTCCAAGTAGCGGGAATTACAGGCATGCACTACCACGCCCGGCTGATTTTTT
>NW_007260517.1:360862-363691 GCF_000164805.1 Carlito syrichta
TTATTGCAGAGATGAGGTCTCGCTGCCCAGGCGGGTCTGAAGCGGGCTCAGGCAATCCACTCACCTTAGCCTCCCAAAGGCGCAGGATTACAGGCTGAGCCGCCGAGCCCAGCTGGATCTTTTCCTCTTTGTGGTATGTGAATGTAAGGCTGGAACTGTTGCAGCAACACCCACCCCGCCCCCCGCGCTTTTTTTATTTTTTAGTCAGGGTGTCACTCTGTTGGCCAGGCTGGAGTGCAGTGGAACCATCATAGCTCACCTCAGCCTCAACTTCCTGGGCTCAGATGTTCCTCCCTCCTCTGCCTTCGAGAAGCTGAGACTACAGGCACACACTGCAGCCACCTTTTGACCGTGAGGAAGAGCAGCACAACTGCAAGGCAAACATACTGAGGACAGCAGAGGAGAGATGGGAAGACCCAAGATACTTAAGGACACCTGAAGCCAGCCCTAAAGTCCACTCAACCTCTGATCTTTCAGTGACATGAGACAAGTTTTCTTTAGTGTTTAAGCCAGCTTGAGAGTCGGTTCTTCCGTCGCACACAGCTGAAAGCATCCTGCATATCCAGGCAGACTTCCCGGTGGGAAGATTTTTAGAAGATATTTGGTAAATCAAAGAGAAAAAACCTGACCCACAAGGAAGGAAAGGCTTTCTTTCTAGGCAAGCAGTGTGAATTGTTGGGAACACCTGGACAGCAGGCAAGAAAACCGTTACAAGGTTATATGGAGGAAAAAACTGTTGACAAGCCCGGAGAGTTCTCTTGAAGAACTTTAAAGTAGGTGGAAAAGATCCTTAGGTCCTGGGCCCTTTACATGAAGACTCTACAGTGCTATGTGGTTCAAAGTAAGCCAGAGAAGATACAGCATGGACTCTGGAGGTAAGGCACAGAGATGGAAAAATATTGGGCCAGGTTCAGTGGTGGCTGATGCCTGTAATCCCAGCACTTTGGGAGGCAGAGGCAGAAGGATGGCTTGAGTCCAGGAGTTCAAGATCAGCCTGGGCAACAAAGTGAGACCTGGACTGTACAAAACAAAATAAAAATACAAAAAATTAACTGGGCATCAGGCAATCCTTCCACCTCGGTCACTCGGCACACATCGCCACACCCGGCTACTTTTTTGATTTATTGTAGAGATGTAGTCTCATCAAGTTGCCCAGGCTGATCTCGAACCCCTGGGCTCAGGCAATCCTCTCTCTTCCACCCCCCAAAGCGTTGGGATTACAGGTGTTTTTTGTTTTTTCTTTCTGAGTTGGGGTGCCCAGGCTGGAGTGCAATGGCACGATCACAGGTCACCACAGCCTCGACATCCTGAGCTCAGGTAATTCTTCTGAAGCCTCAGCTCCCCAAGTAGTTGTGGCTACAGGTATCACTTCCTCTAGGAAGGCTTCCTATCCTCTACATTATTTTAACTTTTTTTCTTTTTTTAAAAAACAAATTTGGCTGGGCACGGTGGCTCAAGCCTATAATCCCAGCACTTTGGGAGGCTGAGGAGAGAGGATTGCCTGAGCCTCAGGTTGGATACCCATCTGGGAAACTTGATGAGACCTCATCTCTACAATAATTCAAAAAATTAGCCGGGCGTGGTGGCATGCGCCTGTGGTTCCAGGAAAGCTGAGGAAGGAACGCCTGAGTCCAGGAGGTTGAGGCTGCGGTGACTGTGAGCGTGCCCCTACACTTCAGCCTGGGTGATGGAGTGAGTCTCCAACTCAAAAATAAATAAATAAAATAAATTTATTATAGAGATATCGGGATCAAGTGACAATTAACTACACAAGTAGACTGTATGCAGGTGAAGTCTGCGCTTCTAGCTGGCCCTTACTCCCCCTGGTGGTGACCCAGGTACCCTTTGTGAGGTCACGTGACCCCTCCCTCCTCCTTCCTTTCTTCCCTCCTTCCTTTCTTCCCTCCCTCCTCCCTCCCCTGGACTGCTGATCCCTCCCTTGTGCTCATGTGACTGGATAGTTCCCTTAGTATGAGGGTCTCCAACTGCACCCAAGTTGCCGCGAAGGCCATGATTTTTTTCTTCTTTATCCTCTCCCCTGCATTTGACGCCTTCTCGGTACCTGACTCCTACTTCGTGTCTCTACTCATCATATATTTCCTAGTGTCACCTGTCTCCTACACTGGACTGCAGTTGCTTTGCGAAATGGTCTTGCTGCACTGTCTGTGCACAGCTCCTGGCACATGGCAGGCATGAATTATGGATGAATACTAACGTATTCTTTATGGCCAGTGCCTAGCACATTTGAATGAGCATAAATATACTTTTCTGAAGACAAGGAATACATTCACTTGTTTCCTGCCTGTGGGCTCTATCCAGGATAGGCTTAGGAGTAAATCTTGACAAGGTAGTTGCTTCTGTTGAGTGGTCACACAGCATCTGTCCCCTGGGGAGTCCTCACTATAGCTACATATCTTCTACCCAAAGCTATATATGTGCCAGATGAGGACTAATAATAATAAATTGAGGAGAGAAGAGGAAGAGAGTGATTGTTTTCTTTTTTGCCCAGGCTGGAGTGCAGTGGCACAATCATGGCTCACCGCAGCCTTGACCTCCTGGGCTCAGGCGATCCTTCTGCCTGCCTCCAGAGTAGCTGGGACTAGTCACGTGCCACCACGCCAGGGGAAATTTTTTATTTTTTTTGCAGAGATGAGGTCTCGCTGTGTTGTCCAGGCTTGTCTCAAATTCCTGGGCTCAAGCAGTCCTTCCATCTCAGCCTCCCAAAGTGCTGGGATTAAAGGTGTGAGCTACTGCACCCAGGCAAGTATAAGTTTGTTTTTTTTTTTTTTTTGAGTTGGAGTCTCACTCGGTCGCCCAGACTGGAGTGCA
>NW_007260517.1:363711-381941 GCF_000164805.1 Carlito syrichta
TCAGGCAATTCACTCACCTCAGCCTCCCAAAGGCACGGGATTACAGGCTGAGCCACTGAGCCTGGCTAAGAGTAACTTTTTAAGCTACACCTAGATCTAGAATCATGTGCTACCTGGACTGGCGAGCCAAATGAGTGGGTAGGAGGCCACCATTGTGGCTGTGCCACCGAGCCAGTTTATCCTGAAGGGGCCTTGTAACCCTTCTTGGTGAAGTTTCCTAAGTAGAGTTGCAGGAGTCCAGGCCACATTTTAGCCAGAAGACAGAAATCCCCAACCTACCAAGCAGCAAATTCCCTCCTTGGAATCTGGCCGGAGCAGTGAATCACCAAAGTGGATTTGCCAGATGGGGGTCGGCAGCACACAAGAAGTGGCTCAGCACAATTGCTCATTTGGATCCGGATCAGAGGTGATGACATCACCCAGGGCTGCAAGTGTCTATTATAGCCATGGGGAGGGGTGAACTCCCAAGACAATGTCATCAGAGGAGCAATGACTGAATGCAAGGGACAACTACTCAGGCGACAGAGGGAGCCTCTGAGAACTGTCACAAAGACTGGTTTTGCGTGATTTTGCAAGTATCTCAAAAACTGTAGTTGGTTCTATAAAATACAGCTGAGGAGCCAAGGAAACGGACACCTGCTGCTCTAAGAGGACTCTACTGGGAACCAAGTCAGGGGACACCATGATCTTAACTTCTCGGGCACCAGAATGGTGAGAAATAAATGTGTTTAAGCTACCCAGTCTGTGGTATACTTTCATAGCATTCCACGCTGAGTCAGCACTTTTATAAGCACTTTACATATATTAACTTACTGAACGCTCTTTTACAGGGAACAAAACAGAGCCACAGAGAATAAGCAGTTGTCCAAGGTAGTGAGTGTAATGCCAGGATCCACATGTTAGCTTCTGGAAGCCACTCTCTCACCTTTCACCTCTCCTATCATAATCACCTCTCCTATCATAATCATACCAGCAAATAGCACATCCAATTATAGAGACGAGGATTATTGACTCTATGTACAAAAGCCAAGTCCTCTAAGTGACTCACCAAGGTGGCTTAAATAGGAAGGTCAAAGTGTCACATTAACAGGTCTGTATGAAATTTAGTCAAAGTTGTATCACTAGTTGAAAAATTAATTTCCTATCACATACGAATGATGACATAATACCAACAGGATACAGAAATTTGATTTTGGTTTAAATTGATCAAGGTGAAGGCCATACATAACAGAAGCCAAACAGTATTTGATGTGATATATCCAGGGAATATTATTTCTCACCAAAAATGTTTTAACCACACACAAATTTAAAGCTGTGTAGGAACATTTATTCACTTGAGCAGACGGCAAAAAGGTTAATCAAAGGAGTGCAGGCTGGGTGCAGTGGCTCACACCGTTATCTCAACAGATTTGCTTGAAGCCAATTCAGGACCAGCCTGGGCAACAAAAGGAGACTCTGCCTCCAAAATTCAGTAAAAACCCAGTGTTTTTTTTTTTGAGTTGGAGTCTCACTCTGTTGCCCAGGTTGTAGTGCGGTGGCATGCTCATGGTCACTGCAGCTTCAACCTGCTGGACTCAGGTTTTCCTTCTGTCTCAGCTTCCCAAGTAGCTGGAGCTACAGGCACACACCACCACCCCTGGCTAATTTTTTGATTTACTGTAGAGATGGGGTCTCGCCAAGTTGCCCAGGCTGGTCTTGAACCCATGGGCTCAGGCAATTCTCTCACCTCAGCCTCCCAAAGCGCTGGGATTATCGGTGTGAGCTACTATGCCCAGCCCAGTATATTTTAAATACATCACTGAAGACCACATATACCCATATGGCAGCTAAACAAGCAAAAATAGCAGTTATTTTCAGTGTTGAGATTCTTCGATTATATTACAAGTTATGTCTGAAACAACTATGTTGCTTTTAGCAGAAATGACGTTTCATCTCAACCATATATGAAAAGCTATAGATTCTAAAGTCATCTAGTATGATAGACCTTGATACTCAGTGTTTAATTACCTTGGAGAAAATGGCGCAAACTTTAAGTCTTCCACATTTTCTTCTACATTGCTAACACCCCACAGCCTAACTCGTGTAATATTACTAGTTATGTTGTTAGTGAAAATTGTTAGTGCTGGTCAATGTTTTCAAACAGCCCTTAACTAAACAGATACTGTTTTGTTTTTTAATCAGGCCACAAACACCAAATTCTGCTTTACAATTAAAACCTAACAAATACTTAGATGACTATTTTCATTATACTTTTTGTATATTTTCAAATATCTAACAATAACCTTTATGTCAAGAAAAAAAAAGTAAAGCATAGTTAGCTCCAGACTCCAACTTCATTTTGTAAAAGAAGACATAACTTAAACCTAAAAATTATGTGCACAAATTTAATGCATGGACTTAAGTTTCACATTTGTGGTATGTTGAAGGATGGGTAGAAATTCAATGATTCAAGGAAAATAAATGACATATTCTTTTTTTTTTTTTTGGAGTTGGAGTCTCACGCCATCACCCAGACGGGAGTGCAGTGACCGCTCCCAGCCACTGCAGCCTCGACCTGCTAGGCTCCGGCGATCCTTCCGCCTCCGCCTTCGGAGTAGCTGGAACTATAGGTGTGCGCTACCACGCCCGGGTAATTTTTGATTTATGTGGAAATGAGGTCTTGCCAAGTTGCCCAGGCGGGTCTCAAACCTGCAGGCTCAGGCAATCTACTCACCTCGGCCTCCCAAAGTGCTGGGATTACAGGCTGAGCCACCGAGCCAGGCCTAAATGACATATTCTTAACATACAACTAGAAAAAACAAAAAACGAATGAAGGAGTTACAATAAAAATCTTTATTTAGGTTTGGTCAGTACAGGTAAGATAGATATACTGGAGTCACAGAGCAATATGCATTAACAGGATACAACAGTTCATAAAAACTGAGTAACTATGCACACAAATTTCTTAAACATTCAGTCACCTAAAGAGAAAATGCACAGATGTATGGTGGAAAAAACTGTATCTACTAACACTGAAACTACTATAGGACTCCATCAGTAAGTCCAACTTTTAGTGATAAAAAACTACTGTACTGGGCAAACTTGGCAGTCATAAACCCACATCTATGCTAACAAGTCTGAATGGTGCATAAGGGTAATAACAGCATGAGTAAGAATGCCCTTACACAGCACAGGTTCTAAATAGACACAGATTTATACAGACATCATTGTGTTATATTTTAAGGAAAGCTTTCCATTTACAACTTCACATTAACTCATATAAAAATAACCTGACCCTACACAAAATGTCCTTTTAGCAACATTCAAAGAAATTAACTGTTACAATTTCCAAAGTGGCAGAGGTATTGAAGCAAAAAAACAAAACAAACAAAAACAAACACACCCACAAGAAGGCAAATTGTGACAAAAGTATGCATTAATTATCTCAACAGTATCCTCTCCCAAATTAAATGACACTGTATAAAAATTTGCTGGAAAAACATTACAAAACGGAACCCTGTACATTTACACTGGAGTCCAAGCCATTCTGCACGTGACGGGAACCCACAGTTCGGTTACCTTTCCCACTCACTGCTTTCTCCTCTTGAGGGTCATGACTGGAGTCTGTGTCATTTGAGTGGTGTGTGAGAGAGTTTTCACTGCCCGTGGGAGAGTCTACACTTTCATACCCCGTACTGAGTTGATTTGTGTAACTACTACCTCCTCTGCCAGTTCTCTCCTCTGAGCTGTTGGTGATCTTATGCCCATTCCCCGGAGAAGAAGGAAAGTCGTCTTCGGCTGTGTTCCCCTCCCTGTGAAATCCAGACCCAGACGTCCTCTGGCGGGAGGAGCTACCATTGCTCGGTCCGTTGGTCAGCCGACTGCAGTCTTTGCTTGTGGCCTCTACCTGCTCTACAGGTTCAGAAGATGTAGTCCTGCTGGTACTCGGTGCTGAGGTCTGAGCCTGCTGCTGTTGGTACTGAGCCAACTGCTGGCGCGTCTCCTTCAGCTGCTGCTGAAGAACCAGAATGGTGCTCTGCATTCCCTCAACTTCTTCGTCAAGTTGGATGATGAAGTCATTCAGTTCTGTGCAAGGGAGAGCCAAACCTGCTTTAATTACTCTAGTAACGTTTAAACACACTTCTAAGTGCCTGCTGCAAAGCAAGCCAGTCAAATAAATACTTATTAAGTAAACAAATACAATTCTAAAATCACAACAATGCATTTTAAAATTTTGCTTGGAACTATAAAATAGTCATTCAAGAGTGAGTTTGTTTAGGGAGACAGCCCATGCTTAAAATAATATACAGCTGGCCCTCCTTATCTATGGGCCCTGCATCCAAGAATTAATTTAATCAACAGTGGAGTGAAAATATCTTTTTAAAAATTGTGTCTGTACTAAGCGTGTACAGACTTGGTTTCTTGTCACTATTCCCTAAACAATACAGTGTAACAACTATTTACGTTACATTAGGTACTATAAGTAATCTAGAAATGGTTTCAAGGGAAGATGCATAGAGACAACATGAAAATACCAGGCCATTGCACATCAGGGACTTGAGCATTAGCAGAATTTGGGAACTGCAGGAGGTCCTGGAATCCATTTCCCATGGGTACCGAGGGATGACTGTATTAAGCAACCAAGGTACATTTGATTTGGGTCATCTTGTAATTACATATACAACTGATTTCAGGCCCCAAAATCTGATCCATGTTTACCTGTGAGCCCACCTTGACCAGACCCCTTATTCTTCACCCTCCTAGCCAGTGCCCTAGCTTCACAGCAGGACTGGCCCTTAAGGACAGTGTGGACCTCTACTCTAACACATTCCAAAGAGGCCTATGCGCTACTCAAAGACTGTTCCATATTTAAGGATGAAAGTCATAGAACGGGCTCGGTGGCTCTGCCTGTAATCCCACGCCTTTGGGAGGCTGAGGTGGGTGGACTGCCTGAGCCCGTGGGTTCGAGACCCGCCAGGGCAACTTGGCGAGACCACATCTCTACAATAAATTAAAAAATTAGCCGGGCGTGGTAGTGCGTGCCTGTAGTTCCAGCTACTCGGAAGGCTGAGGCGGAAGGATCGCCGGAGCCCAGCAGGTCGAGGCTGCGGTGGCCGGGAGCGGCCACCTGCACTCCAGTCTTGGCGACAGAGTGAGACTCCGACTCAAAAAAACTGACTCAAAAAAAGTGACAGAAAATAATTCTTGAAGATTCTGAAAAGACAGTCTTAAAAGGTATTACTTGGCTACTGATCGTCTCTGCAGTTAACCATCACATATGTTAATTTTCAATTTAAAATTTCAAGCAGTTTGGATATTTTCCTTATTATTAATGTCCCTCACAAAGAGGAGAAATAGCACAGATGTGACTACATTTGCACAAAAAAGGATGGAGGCTGACAATTAAATTTGTTCATCTTAGTACTTTTTTTTTTTGAAATAAGGTCTCAGTCTGTCACTCAGGCTGGAGTGCACCTGTGGGATCATAGCTCCCACCTCAGGCTCCCAAGTAGCTGGGAATACAGGCACATGCTACAGCACCCAGCTAATTACTTTTATAGACATAGGGTCTATGTTGCGCCCTTTGTACTCAGATGTCCCTTCTGGGGGGACACCCTAAAAGTCTAGTAAACCACTCAGATGTGCCCTCTCAGGGGACATATAAGAGACTGCTAGCCGGGCTTGGTGGCTCAGCCTGTAATCCCATGCCTTTGGGAGGCTGAGGTGAGTGGATTGCCTGAGCCCACGGGTTCGAGACCCGCCTGGGCAGGCAAGACCTCATCTCTACAATAAATCAAAAAATTAGCCAGGCGTGGTAGCGTGTGCCTGTAATTCTGGCTACTCGGAAGGCTGAGGCAGAAGGATCGCCGGAGCCCAGCAGGTCAAGGCTGCGGTGGCCGGGAGCAGCCACTGCACTCCAGTTTGGGTGACAGAGTGAGACTCCAACTCTAACAACAACAACAAAAAGAGAGATTGCTGATGGTTATACAGGACAAACTTATGCCAGCACAAATTTTTCAAAAATGTATGTTTCCTTCAAGTTTTTCATTCAAATTGCACGAAAAAGCAAATAAAGAGATGGAATATATACTGAGCTATGATCAATCAGTTGAGAAATAGTTTTTAGGACTCATGAATCTGTCCTTACACAATGTCTTCAAGCAACAAATTACATATTAATGCTGGAGAAAGAAAATGAGACTGCACTGTCTGCTCAAATAGAAAAACACCAGGTGGGAGACATCAAATTACTACTGCACAACATGTATCAGTGAACCCACAATGTATGCTGATGACTATTTCACATGTTGCCACACGTTAGAAAAACATAAGACATAAAATTCTGATCTTTTTGTCATAAGTTCCTCAATGTCCAAAATTTCATTAGCCAAATATCATTACAATAAAATAACTGGTTCTAGTCAGGTGCAGTGGCTCACGCCTGTAATCCCAGCACTTTGGAAGGTGGAGGCGAGAGGACTGCTTGAGCCCGGAGGTTCAAGACCACCCCGGACAACTTGGCAAGATCTTGTCTCTACAATAAATCAAAAAATTAGCTGGGCATGGTGGCATGCGCCTGTAGTTCCAGCTACTTGGAAGTCTGAGGTGAAAAGGTCAAGGCTGTGGTGGCGTGAATGTGTCACTGTACGCCAGCCTGGGTGACAGTGAGACTCCAACTCAAAAAAAAAAAAAAAAGCTTCCAAAACTATACTGTGTAATATGAGGCGATTCGTTTTTCATTATTTGGTAAAAGGGTGCAGTCGAGTCGCTGGTAGGTAGTCTGCGAGATGTCTCCAAATGCAAAGGGTTAAATATTACATCCCTCATTCACCAACAGAATCTTTTTTTTTTTTTGAGTTGGAGTTTCACTCTGTCACCCAGACTGGAGTGCAGTGGCTGCTCCCGGCCACCGCAGCCTCGACCTGCTGGGCTCCGGCAATCCTTCCGCCTCAGCCCTCCGAATAGCTGGAATTACAGGCATGCGCTACCACGCCCAGCTGATTTTTTGATTTATTGTAGAGATGAGGTCTCGCTGCCCAGGTGGGTCTCGAACCCGCGGGCTCAGGCAATCCACTCACCTCAGCCTCCCAAAGGCGCGGGATTACAGGCTGAGCCACCGAGCCCGGTTCACCAACAGAATATTAACAACAAATTGTATTATTTTCAGACTATTGGAAATTGCCAAATGTTCCCAAGATTTACACTTAAGAGAAATGGTTAAAGATGTTCTTTTTCAAACACTGAATATAACTGTGTACGTATTAGTAATACAAAACTTTTATCAAACCCTATCCCCTACTAAAAACAAAAACTTAAGAAATCTGCACAATAAGCAATTAACATGGGGAAAAAACAAACTAAAATTAAGTAGCTTTGCTGACTTAACTAAAAACGTTTCATTCATAATCTTATATAATCATAGGCAGAGATTAGCATGAACAGAATCTAATCTAAACATGCCTGGCAGTTTTTTAAAGCCAGTGCAAAGTGAAGTGAACTTAAAAAAAAACAAACAAACCCTTACCATCCTGACTGCTTTTAAGCTCCTCACTATATTTCTTCTGTAAAGCCAACTCTGCTTCAAGTTGTGCAATACGTCCCTGGGACAGCTGCCTTCCAAGCTCTTGATTCTCCTGGATAAGCATTCGACATTTCGCCATTAACTTTTTGCCTGTTTGGCTGCAAAGGAAAGAGCCATCCATCACAAAATGAAGACGAAACTCTCTGTAACCTTCTTTGCTTACAATCATTACATGATAGATGCAACACGTACAGAACAGCACTATGTCACAGCAGATACCACCCTATGATTACCATCTTCTTTTCAGGAACATGTCCATCTTCCGCATTTCAGTATTTTGCCAATACAGCAGCAAAAATAAGCCCTAAACAAAAAGTGCCCAAATGGCTTTTTGTTCTATTACATCAATAACCAATTCTGAAATCTATTTTCATCCCAAATTATCATTTAAAATAGAAACAAGCCAGTAAATTAGCACACATCTTCGATATACCAATGTTATTACAACACTAAAGTCCTTAACACTTTACCAATCAGGAAAGTTCTTGAAAAGGCACATGCAACATTAGTCACAAATGTGTGCTTCTCTGAAGTATCTAATATATGAAAACCAGTGCCTACAATTATAAATGAGTGACAGTATATTTACTCTTGCTAGAAAAACATTTAATAAGGATTCTTCTTCAAAGTCTGTTCTGGTATATTCATCTTCCATACCTCTTTAGAATGCATCTACTGAGGCACATTAAGCAATTACAAATTTTTTTTGAGCCTTAAGACTTTCTCTTAACTCATTTGCAACCACTGACATTAATTTATGTCATTCCAAATTCTGTTCTTGGTTGCCACTGACTGAATTTACCTCATCATGGAAGACTGTCTTTTGGGGTTTATAATCTGAATAAAAATACAAAGTATGGAATGTTAGTCAGAGAGGTGTCTGAGGCAAATACTGGATATGCCTGCAACTTCCAGTTGTATTGCAACGGTGAAAATTTAGAAAAGACCCATTTCATCTGTGCTTAACAAAAGAAATATGTGGGAACCAGCTTCAGATTTTTTTTTATTGTCACCTGCTCTCATATAAGGAAAGTTAAAAATTTGCCAGTCGCGAATGTGTAAAGTTTCTCAATAAAACTTCACTGCTTTTCTTTAGCTTCAGTGATAAAAGTAGAAGTTATTATCATTTTTAAAAGAGTTCTGACTTAAATATTTAATTAATTATTGTGTTATTACCCTCTGACATTTGGACAGACAATTTGACATTCTTGTTACTGTGTTAAGTCCAGAATGACCTCAGTGGTTAATAAACACTTTTTAAATTCTAATCTTTCCTCCTTCTAGCAGGGCTTTCATTTCTGATACATTACACTTCAGTATGCCTTACAACTTTTAAAATGGAAGCACTTTGTAAGCAATTCTCATTCTTTGAAGTAGTGTTACAACGCCTTTTAAAAAATCCATACCATATGTTCTAACTTAATATAATTCAAGCAAAACTTTAAAATTAAACCTCCTTGCAGAAATCTTCAGAACAGTAAAACCTGGGTTACTACTGTTCAAAGGAGCCAAGGTGAAAGCCATTTTAAGCTGGCGCCTGGTAACGGTCTTACGCTTTTTCATGGTGTTCTTGCTGACTGCTAGATTTCTCCCATTTGCCAGTAACACTCTCAGGCTTTAGCCTTCAGTGACATGCACTTAGAAATCAAACAATGAGGAAATGAGAGAGACATGACTGTCAAAATTTCCTTCACTTTACTGCCTATGTTCTCACAACTCTGTTTTCTTGAAAAGTATATAGCATCAGTGTTTGCAACTAACCTGAAATTTCTTACACAGAAAATAGACAACTGTAAAACACATTAATTTGTGACCTGACTTAAACCCCATGCAAAAACGTCACAAATTCAAACACAAAAAGGTTTTGTTTAAAAAGCCATACCTTTTTATAAATAAATGCCCATGCTAAGATTATCCTATCATGCCTAAAACTAGTGGTCACTAAAATAATTCTTAACAAAACAACTGTTTTAAACATTCTGTAACTTTGTTATTTTATTAACTGTAAAATTTGTGTTGTGCTCATCACATCACAAAAAATGATAAATTACAAATAATTTTTAAAAAATAATCTTTAAAATTACAATTCAATTCATTCTGAAAATCAAGTAACCCACAAAGCATATATAATAGAAAAATACGTCAAAAGGATTTTATAAGAAGGAGTGAATACTGTACATTGTTTTAGTTATCAAGGGGAAGGGAACAAGACTATTTTGGAGATTTAACACACGATTACCTAAATGATTAAATATGAAACAAAAACCGTCAAATTACTGAACAATATCCCTCTAAGCACTCTAAAACATATGAGTTGTCACATGAAGTGGGCAAAATAAAAATTGAGAAAAACAGAAAGGTGAAAACACACAAACAAACACACACACACACACACACAACCAACATTCAGTCTATTTGAAATATTCCAGACGGGATGAACTGAGCATTACATGTTTCAAGTAAGTGTTATATTTATAAGACCTGACACACTCTGGCTTATAGCCTAATTTTACAGAATAAAAATCCATTCATGGGTGATTAAAATAAAATGATCCCTTAATATAATGGAACTACAATGTAGCCATTAAAATGTAGTAGTCTAGATACACTAAAAAATGGAGAACTGTCCAATAGATAAAAATAAAAAACAAATCGCAAGTCATAAGTATTTACGGTATGATCACATTTGTTTAAAACCGATATACATAGAATGATTGTATATGCATAGAAATTATCTACCCAAGAGATTGTACAGCAGTTACTGCTCCTGAAGAATAGAACTGAGAAGGTCAAAGTCACACCCAGGAGTGACTCACTTTTCATTTACATCTTTCTCTACAGTATCTCCATTTTGTACAAAAACATGTATTATCTTATTAATTAAAAGAGAAAATTTTAACAATGACCAAAAAAAAAAAAAATAAAAAAGATAGCCCTCAAAGTGACGGTTACCTAAGTGGCAAAGAAAGATGCTGGCTAAATTTGAGTACAAGTTAACAACACATTTTATGAATTAATTCTTGACCTACTAAAAATATACTTAGGCCATTTCTACTGTGATTTTAGTGGCATAAAATACACAGAAAACCCTTATTAATGCATGCATAATAAATTAATTTCAAACAGTTGGTTACTTACCCTCCAACCCTCACAAATAGTGAGAATTTTAGAAGCAAATTTCTTGCTGAAAAGTCACACAAACCACTTCTTCAACCCACCCTCTGCCCCACAATCAGTTCCCTAAAGCACAAACATACAAGATACTTACAATTGATTTGAATGATTAAGAGAGAACTTAAGTCACCCATGTTAAAATTGCACTTAAACGTTGGGACAAGCCGGAACATTTATCTTCCACTCATCTTAGACTCCATTATCACCAAGCGAAATTTGAATTGGTGATTTATAGAATGATCTGACGAAAAAAAAATCACCTCCAGAATTGGATGGAAGCATGAAGATAATAATGCCTCATTTATCTAAATGATCAAATGAATTTACTAGAAATGATCACTATACCTTTTTTCAATTCACAAAATGTCTTACTTAGGCCAGCCCATAGTTCCAACACATTATCTTCTGGCAGGCACCCTGTGAAGCTGTCCCACATTAATTTCTACTGGAATATCCTGGGACAAAGTGTCAAAAAAGTAACAATTGTCAAGTCTCCTTTTATGATACCAGCTGAAAAGTCTTTTAAAAATGAGACAGCGCCTTTTCCTTCACTTTGAAGAGCACAGCAACAGTATTTCCAAAATCAATCTGCTCTCCACAGCCCCCCAAAGTAAGATGTTAAGAGTACAACAAAATCATCATAGTATTCCTTGAACTTAAAAAAAAAAAACCCCAACTATTTCAAGGCACATTTAATTTAATATCAAGAGTGCAATACAAACAGCCCAAATACAATGAAGGAACACATTCCCCCATTAACACCAACGACAATGCTCTTTTAAACATGTGCCTGTTGAATGAAATGAGGATTTCATCGTCACTACTGAAAAAAATAACGCAGTGAGTCTCATCACAGCCAACATCCTTATACAATCTAGTTGTGAAATGAATGTTTATAATGCTTCAAACAGTTTAAACCTGAAGTTTGATACCACACCTTAATGTTTGTACAGTCCTCAGTAAGATTATCTACAGTTTTTGCAACCATTCAAAGAATAAACCTTTGATTAAAACCACAATGATTTAAGGCTCACTCAAGTAATATAGGAGCCCCAAATGAAATGGTTAAATATATAAACTACTTGTACTGACATCTATTATTTGATTCTCATGACTATTAAAAGTTGCTTCTTAGCAAAAAAACAAAAAACAACAACGAAAAAACTCTTTAAAGGCAAAATTCACCTCATTCGAGTTTTGACCCAGAAGTTCAACAATCACGAAGTCCACAGTCTTATTGGCAAAACTGATATACAGTGTCTCTAAGTCACTATGCTTAAGGTTAAGAGCGATGCATATTCCATTTTTACATTTTACTGGAATTTTACATGTTCAATTCACGATTTAAAATCTCTAGGTTTTCATTCCTCCACTGTCTGAAGACACAGTGTGCCACAGACTTAAGACTTCTGTTTCTCCCTCTATTTTCTTCAAACAGAAACATTTCTCAAGTGTCTACATGTCCTAGAAGGGGAATTTTTCGGAGGTAGCCACTTCTTCGGAATAGTCCGACGGCATCAGGCCTCTGAAGCAAGGGGAAGGGGGAAGAGAAAAAAGCTGAAACACAAGGTTCATCTGGTAAGATTTACATTAACCATTACAAGCTGGACAGAATAAAATGTGGCTTTTTTGGCTCAAAAAGTCTGAGTCTTGGTGTGGAAACGAGTACTTGGCTGTCCCACCACAGCTTTCTCGTAGTGGGACTGTCAGGGAAGTCTTGACTGGGGAGTATGATTTGTTTACCTATCAGGCGTAAACTTCCAGGCACTCAGTTCATTTTGGGCTTGTTCCAGTTTGTCTTTAGTCTGTTCCAGTTCACCTTTCATTTTTAGGAAAAACAAGTTGATCGCTGGGTCTACCATTGTTGATCTCAGTTGGGCAACGCTCGGCTGCTGGACTTGCTTGAGGTACTGGATTTGAGTCTATGCAAAGCAAAAGACACAATTACTACTAAATCAAACGAAACACATGTAAGAGGATGGGATCAATGTCCTTTCATTCATTTTATTTACTAAGCCCTCCTCCCTTTGAGCCTAAAATTCTCTAGAAACAAGTACAAATTAAAAACAGCTATGTGACAGGTATGCCAATTACCCTAATCTGATCACTATAATTATATGTATCAAAATATCACTATGCATTCCATGAATATGTACAATTATTATCAATTTAAAAAATAACAAGAAATATAACTATTTATTAAAGGTTTTTCATGTAGGAATTAAGGTTGATTGCATTTCTACATTTGGAACCTTAAAGAGGCTACATCTTATGTTGCAACCAAAATAGCAAAAAAGTTGTTATTTGTTAAAAATGTTGAAAACCCACTGGAAAAAAGCAAAGTTTTAACTATTAATGAGGCACAGAGGCTCATGTCTGTAATCCCAGCACTTTGGGAGGCTGAGGTGAGAGGATTGCCTGAGTCCAGGAGTTCAAGACCAGGCGGAACAACTTGGTGAGATCTCGTCTCTACAATAATAAATAAGTAAATATATATTAGTGACATAAGAGTGGAATCTTTTAGTTTATTTATTCTAATTTTTTTGGAGGGGGGATTGTCTCACTCCGTCGCCCAGGCTGGAGTACAGTGGCACGCTCACAGCCACCCCAGCATCGATCTGCAGGGCTTTGGTGATCCTTCCACCTCAGCCTTCTAAGTAGTCGGAACTACAGACGCACACTACCACACCAAACCAATTTTTTTTTATTGTAGAGATGAGGTCTCACCAAGTTGCCCAAGCTGTTCTTGAACCTGTGGGCTCAGGCAATCCTCTCACTTCAGACTTCCAAGTGCTGGGATTACAGGCTTGAGCCACCGTGCCTGGCCTCTTTTTGCCTACAAAAATTATTCTATGTAGAAGTCCCATAAAATATACCAGGTACAAGATTCTAATTTAAAACACACATTTGCATTTCTTCTTCTTCTTTTTTTTTTTTTTTTAAAGAGACAGGCTTTTGCACAGGCTGGTTTGCAGTGGTGCCATCACAACTCACTGTTACCTCAATCTTCTGGCCTCAAGCAATCCTCTCACCTTGAACTCCCAAAGTGCTAGGATTGTAGGTATGAGCTATGGTGCCCAGCCTCATATTTCCATTTTCAAATATAAAAATATACCATACTTATATCAGTATGAGTTGGCATTATAGCTTTATAAAAGTAAAACTCCATGGGCCTTAAGCCAAAATAAAGGTGAAAAAATTGCTCGAGCCCAAGATATAGACCAGCCTAGGCACATAGTGAGACCATGTCTCCATAAAAAATAAATTAGCTAGGCATGGTGGTGCATGCCTGTAGTCTCAGCTACTCAGGAGGCTGAGGTGAGAGGATCACCTGAAGCCAGGAAGCTGAGGTCACAGTGAGCTATGACCCTGCCACTGCACTCTCCTGGGAGACAAAAAAAAATTTTTTTTTTAAGGCTAGAAAGTATATGACCTAGGCCAAACTGCTTGCTTTTGAGAGATTAAATAAGCCAACTGTTCAAGAATATGGTCAATTCAGTGCCGTGGTTGGGACTAGAATTCTAGTTCTCAGGCCTCCTAACTCCTGGTATAGAGATTTTCCACCGTACCAGAACCCCTCTACTTACATATGAAACCTTCAATTTCGACTTCAGTTGTACTACTTACTAGCACATTAAAAATATATTTCTAAAATATGAAATACAGTTATTAGCATTAATAAGTTCATCATTTTCTTCATATTGAAAGTAGATCTGGCTCAAGATCTTACTCCTATTACGACTTATATATAGGATTAAAGTTAAAATTTCCTACTATAAATTTAGTAAAACATAAATATACTAAGTAAGTTGAGAAAATACTTTAATTGCTGTTTCATTTAGCAAACAGAAACAATCCTTATTTATCTTATGGAGATTTTAAAAAGTAAATCATTTAAAAGTAAATCATTTAAAAAGTACAACTGCTTATTTAATGTAAGGCCAGCTGCTAATTTAACAGGAATAATAAAGTATGTCTTACAGCATACACCATGTGCAGATGTCACTAATCAAAACAATCTATAACACTGACTTGACTTAGTCACTATTTAGGTTTACAGAGTCTCACAACAGTCATCATTTTTACTCATGATAAAAGAGGCAAATCTGACAAGAATAAATTCCATGTGCAACACTGAGTAAAGTGTTTTGAGAGCAAAACCAACAGATTTTATTCATAAACAAAATAAGGAGTAAAACAAGTATTACAAAAAAACCAAGTACAATATTTCTTTGGCTTGCTTATACCTTACGCTAAATATTAACTAAACAAATGTACTCTGATGAACTTGGCAAACAGAAGATTTATAGAGAAACATAGACTAAGGGTAAAAGTGGCAGCTATGTTTTAAAGGACAGATAACTGCCCAGGCACAGTGGCTAATGTCTATAATCCCAGAACTTTGGGAGGTGGAGGCAAGAGGACTGCCTGAGCTCAGGGCTCTGAGATCAGCCTGAGCAACATGGCAAGACCTCATCTCTACAACAAATAAAAAATTATTAGCCAGGAGTGGTAGCACATTCCTGTGGTTCCATCTACTTGTAAGACTGAGGCAGAAGGATCTCCTGAGTCCAGCAGGTTGAGGTTGTGGTGGCCAAGAGTCTGCCACGATACTCCAGCCTGGGTGACAAAGTGAGACTCCGACTCAAAAAAAGGGGACAGACATCTAAGACAATCCTTTCTACTTTCTTCCATTCTCAAGAGGATAAGGAACTCTCCTGCTCAAGGTCAATTGTTCAACTATTTGTTTAACCTATTCCCTCCTGTGTCCTCTGTTATCTTACTTCCAATCCTTTCCACACTTTAAATTCTGTGTCTCTAAACTCCTCTTTCACAATTTCTCTAGAGTCTATATTTTCCAAAGTGTCTCATCTTAAAAAAAAAAAAAAAAGAACAGGCCGGGCTCGGTGGCTCAGCCTATAAACACAGCACTTTTGGAGGCTGAGGCGAGTGGATTGCCTGAGCCTGCGGGTTCGAGACCAGCCCAGGCAACTTGGTGAGACCTCGTCTCTACAATAAACAAACTAGCCAGGTGTGGTAGTGCACTCTTGTAGTTCCGGCTACTTGGAAGGCTGAGGCAGAAGAATCGCCAGAGCCCAGCAGGGTGACACTGGGGTGGCCATGAGTGTGCCACTGCACTCTAGCCTGGGCGACAGAGTGAGACTCCAACTCTAAAAAAACAACAAAAACAAACAAAAACTCTCCTAACCTTGCCTAATTATCAGCCAGTAACTCCCAGTGTCAACTCAACCGCATTAAAGAAATAATCTTACACATGTCTGTATTTGACACATCACCTCCTACTCAAATCACTGCAATCTTGCTTTGCTCCAACCTTCAATTAAAAAAGGTTTTTACTCAACTGGTCAACAGTATCCCGTCAAATCTAGCAATTCAAAATTCCTATTTTAAGTCAAGGTTGCAGTGAGCTGCGATTGTGCCACTGCACTCTAGCCTAGGTGACGGCATAAGACGCTGACTCAAAAAAATAAAAATAAAATTCTGATTTTACGGAACCTTATGTTTGTCTTTGACACTATTACCCATCTTCAGTACCTTTGTGGGGGAAGGGTGAATGCTACATTTCCTCAGTTTTCTGCTCTTCTTTTATAATTTGATCTTTGTAGGCTCTATCCTAGTAGCATCAAGCAGACACACAAAAGACAAACCTGAGAGCCAGCTGTGATTCCTCCCTCAATTTTATCATTCCTTCCATCACACTGATCTAGTCCTATCGATTGTGCCTCTAAAGTAACTATCCTGTCCTCCCAGCCCTCCTTGCCACCAGTGACTTCAACTCATCTGGACTACTTTAAGAGCCTCTCAAATGGTTTTCTTGCTGTAAGTCTTGTTCTTTTCAAACACATCTTCCATACTCAAGCCAGAGTGACCTACCTAGAATGCAAATCTGAATAATCATATAAATTTTTTACTAAAAATTCTTCAGTGCTTCCCTCTCTCCTAGAATCTTATCCAAGATCCCAGACGCTGACCCAATCTCTTTCCACTTTCACCTGAAACTTTATCCTCATCTGCCACATATAATTTGCCCTTTCCTTGTGATTTTGCTTCTGCTGTCCTGTCTGCAAAATATCACTCTATTTTTATTTTTTTGAGTCAGGGCCCCATTCTGTCACCCAGGCTGTGGTGCAGTGGCATGATCACTGCAGCCTTGACCTTTTAGGCTCAGGTGATCCTTCTGCTTCAGCCCCCAAGTAGCTGGGACAACAGGTGTGTGCCACCATACCAGGCTAATTTTTTTTTTTTTTTACTTTTTGTAGAGATGAAGTCTCACTTTGTTGCCCAGGCTGGTCTCAAATTCTTGGGCTATAGGAATCCTCTTGCCTTGGCCTCCCTAAGTATGGGTGTTACAGGTGTGAATGCCCATACCCGGTTCAAAATCTCACTTCATAACTAAAAAAAACAGCAAGCTGTTCTGCTGGCCTGTGCAGGGGAAAGCTGTAAAAATAAATATACATATGGATAGAAAAGTTTAGGTTCTAGTTGAAATAATCTTAAAATCCAGGTTGAGAAGACAAGAGTGATGGGCATATCCAAAGACTTTGATCGGGCATTAGATGATCAAATCGGCCAGTATCTGCAGGCCAGCTGGAGAATCCGAGGTCAACAGCACATACTGTCTAGGCAAGAGCTAAGAACCTGAACTATGATGTCAAGAGAGGTATCAGGAAGAGAAAATAACTGAAGACTTCACAGGTGATAGCATGCTGATGGTTAAGACTCATTCTTTGCAAAAACAGGAAGATCTGTTAAGACAATCACTGTTAATCATGGAGAAATATAAGCAGTAGTAAGGACTCAAACTAAACTGGTAGAAACGAAAAGAGAATATGTGGTGAGAAAGAGAAAATGATAAAGGCTACTCTTATTTTACTTTTTTTTTTTTAAAAGATGGGGGTCACTGTCTGTCACCCAAACTAGAGTGCAGTGGGGCAATCACAGCTCACTAGTTTCAAACTCCTGAGCTCAAGCAAGTCTTCCGCCCCAGCCTCCCAAGTAGCTGGGACTACAGGCATGTGCTACTACACCTGGCTCATTTTTCTATTTTTTGTAGAGATGGGGGTCTTGCTACGTACATCAGCCTGGTCTTGAACTCACACCTTGGACTCTGAGAGTGCGGGGATTATAGGCATGAGCCACCGCACCCAGTCAAATATTATTATTGTCTTTAGCAAAGCAACAGACGGAGAAGTGATTTTGTAAAAAGTGAAGGAAGAGAGAATAGAAACTTCTGTGGAAATGCAAATAATCTCTGCACAGGATGTAAAAAGACTATGATTGAGCCCTAAGGAACATTCTATTGAAGAGAGAAGAAACAGGAATAAGACTGTGGCCATATACATTTAGTGTCGCCAATTAT
This sequence comes from Carlito syrichta, assembly GCF_000164805.1. NCBI lineage: Eukaryota > Metazoa > Chordata > Mammalia > Primates > Tarsiidae > Carlito > Carlito syrichta. The sequence continues at coordinate 381,828 of NW_007260517.1, forward strand.
TAACCCATCAGAAGGTTTTAAAATATGTATACCAGCCGGGCTTGGTGGCTCAGCCTGTAATCCCGCGCCTTTGGGAGGCTGAGGTGAGTGGATTGCCTGAGCCCGAGGGTTCGA
>NW_007260517.1:381961-387933 GCF_000164805.1 Carlito syrichta
GCGAGACCTCATCTCTACAATAAATCAAAATATCAGCCGGGCGTGGTAGCGCATGCCTGTAATTCCGGCTACTCGGAAGGCTGAGGCGGAAGGATCGCCAGAGCCCAGCAGGTCGAGGCTGCGGTGGCCGGGAGCGGCCACGGCACTCCAGTCTGGGCGACAGAGTGAGACTCCAACTCAAAAAAAAAAAAAAAAAAAAAAGTATACCAAATAAATGGAGAGTATACAGAGTTGAAGAAATGTTCAGATTTTAAAATTAGAAACAAGAGAGAGCTGCCTCTCATTTTTTAAATGTGATTTTATATACAAACTTAAAAAAAAAAGTCAAGACTGTCTGTCAAAGATACCATAAGAATAAGTCTAAATTACCAGAGCTAGATGATCACATGTCACTGGATTTCAGATCGGTAAACAGTACAAATAAAGAGGCAGCAAGAGGATTGCCTGAGCTCAGGGGTTCAAGACCAGCCAGAGCAACATGGCGAGACCTCGTCTCTACAATAAATCTAAAAATTTGCCGGGCGTGATAGTGCATGCCTGTGGTTCCAGTTACCTGGAAGGCTGAGATGGAAGGATCGTCTGAGCCCAGCAGGTCGAGGCTGTGGTGGCCATGAGCAGCGTGCCACTGCATTCCAGCCTGGGTGACAGAGTGAGACTCTGACTCAAAAAAAAAAAAGTCGGAGTCTCACTGTCGCCCAGATTAGAGGGCAGTGGCACGCTCCCAGTCACCGCAGCCTTGACCCGCTGGGCTCGGAGTCTGGTGATCCTTCCGCCTCAGCCTTCCAAGTAAGGAATTACAGGTGCACGCTACCATGCCCGCCTAATTTTTGATTTATTGTAGAGATGAGGTCTTGCCAAGTTGCCCGGGGGGGTCTCAAACCCGTGGGCTCAGGCAATCCACTCACTCCCCTTGGCCTTCCAAAGCACTGGGATTACAGGCTGAGCTACCGAGCCCGGCAAAAAATAAAGTTTCTAACAATTAAAAAGAGGACACTGTAGAAGTTGATGACACTAGGAAAACCAGTTCCTGTTCTGTACAGAGAGGTCGAGAGAGCAGAAGGGAAAATAAAATAATCAGATAGCTTATCTAGCTAGAAGAAGTAATAAGCAGTCAAGACTCTATCAATTACACCCTCAGATATCAGGCTATCTGAAAAATACCTGGAATCGCTATTTTAACTCTCATAAAGCATGGGAATTTAAAAGAAAAGCTCAAAATTTTTGGCTTCTGGCTACAAAAAAGATATTTTATCTAAATGAGACACTATTTGATACCACAATCTTACATCTAGTAGACCTACAGTTCAAAGTGTATGTACCTTAACAAAATATGCTCTTATATTTAGCATTAAGTATTTAAAATTAACATGTAATAATGTAGATTAAAAACCAATTTCTCAACTGAAGACTTACATAACTTGAAATACTTACAGTACACTCTTGCATCTCTTGTTCCTTGGTTGCTAGTCGCATGACAAGGATGTTTTCTCTGCGTGCTGACTCCTGCTGTTGTTGCTTTAGTTTTTCTTCAGATTCTCTTAAGCCAGTTACATCATTAGCTGATAAAGAAAAAAATTCCAAAATATTACAAATGTAAATTTCAAGACCAAACTGAACTAACCAAAGGAAAGTTCTAACTACCTCTGTCAAGAACAACAACCAGGGTCAAAACATTCACTTTCGTGTCCACCCTAACTACTTTTATAACAAGTGTATTATTTGTTCCTGGTCATGAGAGCTTCTTTACAAGGCAATGGTGTTATAGTGCCCTATAACTACTTAATACTAGACTGCTTTTATAGTCTCATGTGTTCCCAAGAAAATACAAGGAAACTGCATTATCTGCATATTGTACATAGTGTTCACAAAATCCTGGTGAGTATTTTTTTAACCTATTCAATATAAAAATTCCAACAACTGCACGGACAATTCATATTTTAAACTTTCATAATGTTCATCACTCTTGTGGATTATAACACATTCATATGATTATTAGGATTTCAGGGTAACAAGCTTTCTGAACCTGGAAAACAATATATATTGGTTTTTCTACGCACAGATAGTATGTTATTCAAACTCAGTGAAATAACAAAAATGGCTTAAATTCTAAACTTCATTGGTATTATTTTTAGAAGATTTGAAAAAAATCTGTAAATATATAGCAGTATCTTAATGTTATAATTTAAATTCTCAAAAATCTATTACTGGTTGCTTCTATTTACTTCTTAATAACTCATATACTTCAAGCAGCCAGAAAAAGAATGAAATCATGTCCTCTCTACAGTAACATGGGTGGAGATGGAGAACATCATATTAAATAAATTAGCTCAGTAATGGAAAAACAAATACTGCATATTCTCATGTATATGTGGGAGGTGAATGTCCAAAACGCTGGAAAGACACTGGGGACATTAGAAGGGAGAAGGCGGGGAGGGCTAGGGTTCAGAAGTTAACTATTGGGCACAATGTTCATTATCTGAGGAATGGTTCACCTGAAACCCAATCCCCACCAATATATAATATGTCCATTTATCAAACATGTACCTTTGAAAAATACTACTCATGCTTCAATTCAAATCCCTATGTAAAAGGTGTTAAAAACAGATCAAGAAAAGCCTCAAGTATTTGTGAGTTACCTTATCTAAACTCTCTCAGAACCTTGCATGTAATTTTGCTACAACTCATACCATTATGAGTATCACACATCTGTCTTCCTCACTGACTGGGAACTAATCAAGAGAAACTGTGTTTTTTCATCTTTGTATTTTCCAATATCCAGCATAGTGCCTGAACATAGTCCTACTAAAATGCTTTAAAAATTCCACTCGCAGCCGGGCTCGGTGGCTCAGCCTGTAATCCTGTGCCTTTGCGAGGCTGAGGTGAGTGGATTGCCTGAGCCTGCGGGTTCGAGACCTGCCTGGGCAACCTGGCGAGACCTCATCTCTACAATAAATAAAAAATTAGCCAGGAATGGTAGCACGCGCCTGTAGTTCCAGCTACTTGGAAGGCTGAGGCGGAAGGATGCTGGAGCCCAGCAGGTCGAGGCTGCGGTGGCCGGGAGTGGCCACTGCACTCCAGTCTGGGTGACAGAGTGAGAGTCCAACTCAAAAAAATTAAAAAAAATTACGCTTGCATTAGTAAAACCGATTATCCCAGGTTTATACTGACAATCTAAAAGGAGACAGTTCGCATAATGTTTAGGAAACGACAACGCAAACTTACAGTTAAGATCTGTGTACTTGCCCTCCAAAGCTTGTACATATGCTTCATATTGTTTCCATCTAGTACAAAAATGAATACATAAATTGTTATACTAAAACAGCTTTGTTAAATAAACTAGACAACTACACAAGCATAGATTTAAGTAATACTGAGAATTTTGCTGGATGATTTTTAAGTTTGAGATAATTATATATCTAGCTTAGCCAATAATAAGTTGAGATACACAGAGAACATGCCAAGCATGCTCCTTCGGGTGAGATCATACTCCAGATTCATTATGGCATCACATACTCAGGACAATCCTGGAATTCAGAAGCTGAATCAAAACCCTACTACCATTTTTGTATATGTTGTTCATCTAAAACAAAAGGTATGTTAGAAATGTGCTAATAATTATAATGGACTGAAGGTTCCTCATTTTGGCTCTTTTGTGAAAATACCACAAGACTCTCTCAAAGTAATATTAATTAGAGCCTGTAAAAAAAGGGAGAAAGAATCTAAAAGTTCTTAAGACTATACTTTAACAACCACATCTAACTGGCAGAAACATAAATGCCATATGCTGTCACACTACAAGAGGATCTTTTTTCCTTATTATATCCTCTACGTTCAATATATATACTACTAGCTGCTATTAGCAATAAATATTCCTCAGTCCTATGTTTAAACAACTCCTAATGGAAAGTACCCTGCCCCAAATGGCTGATAACCAAGCTTCCTTAGAATCATGTTTTCATGTTGCACTTCAACTATAGCTAAAAAAAAGATACTTTTAAAAAGCAATTTTATGCCAGGCACAGTGGCTCATGCTTGTAATCCTAGCACTTCGGGAAGCAGAGGCGAGAGGATTGCCTGAGCCCAGAGGTTCAAGACCAGCCTGGGAGTTGGCGAGACCTCAACTCTACAATAAATCAAAAATTTAGCTGGGTGTGATGGCACACGCCTATAGTTCCAGATACTTGGAAGGCTGAGACAGAAGGATCGCTGGAGCCCAGCTGTGGTGGCCATGAGCATGCCACACACTCCAGCCTGGGTGACAGACAGAGTGAGACTCCAACTCAAAAAAAAAAAAAAAAAAAAGAAAAATAACAATTTTATAATCATTAAAATAGGCTTGCTATGAGATTTATTAATACCACAACAAAATAACAACAAAAAACCCTCCTAACACCAAGCAAATCCACCCTCTATAAAGAAGGGCCATACTCTTTTATGTCTCCCACAAGCTATGAGACAGGAGTTCACCAAGTGTTTGGAGATGTATAAAAAGCTCTTTTGTGGAGGCTACACAAATTCTAATTATTTTAATAGAATAGAAAAATATAAAAACTCAAGCAAGAGCATCCATATCAAGAGGAAAGAAAGCACAGACTAGTGAGATAAGTAGCAGTTGGTTTAAAATCATCAAGGGAATTAATAAGGGAAAAATCTGGGCTGGGCACGCTGGCTCACACCTATAATCCCAGCACTTTGAGATGCTGAGGTGAGAGGACTACCTGAGCCTCTGGGTTCGAGACCAGCATGAGCAACTTGGCAAGACTTCATCTCTACAATAAATCAAAAAATTAGCCAGGCGTGGTGGCACGTGCCTGTAGTTCCAGCTACTTGGAAGGCTGAGACAGAAGGATAAGCTAAAAGAACATTTTACCTTAGAATTAACTCTTCTCTGAGCCCAGCAAGTCGAGGCTGCAGTGGCTGTGAGTGTGCCACTGCACTCCAGTCTGGGTGACAGAGTGAGACTCCAACTCAAAATTAAAAAAAAAAAAAAAGAACGAAGAAAGAAAAGTGGCAATAAGGGAGAAACTCACTTAAAAGTCTTAAATGTGAATAATCTAAAGAAAGAAGTTAAATTGACCTCAAGGGTATACACTGCATATAGTTTAGAAACATTAAAAGTAACTTAAGTGAGTGGACTGCCTGAGCCCGTAGGTTGGAGACCCGCCTGGGCAACTTGGTGAGACCTCATCTCTACAATAAATCAAAAACATTAGCCAGGTGTGGTAGCGCGCGCCTGTAGTTCCAGCTACTTGGAAGGCTGAGGCGGAAGGATAGCTGGAGCCCAGCAGGTTGAGGCTAAGTGGTTGGGAACGGCCACTGTGCCCCTGTCTGGGTAACAGAGTAAGACTCCAACTCAAGAAAAAAAGTAACTTAATATAAGAAGGAATAAAAGCCATAAGAAGAGATATAAAAATACAAAATACAAAAATACAAAAATACAAAACCAGCAATGGGTGCAGTGGCTCATGCTGCAATTCCAGCACTTTGGGAGGCAGAGGCAAGAGGACTGCCTGAGCCCAGGTGCTAAAGACCACTTCGGACAATTTGGTGAAACCTCGTCTCTACAATAAATAAAAAAAATTAGCCAGGCATGATGGCATGTGACTGTAGTTCAGCAGGCTGAAGTTGAGGTAGCCCTGAATGTGCCACTGCACTCCAGTCTGGTTGACAGTACAACTTTAACTCAAAAAAAAAAAAAAAATCACAAGCAGGCTCTACCTCAGCAGGAAGAGGACAAAGTTTTTAGAATACTGAAGATTTAAATTTTGTGAGCAGGAGGATAAAGATATGCAACGATAGGCTTTGGGAGGCTGAGATGAGTGGATCGCCTGAGCCCGCAGGTTCGAGACCTGCCTGGGCAGCGAGACCTCATCTCTATAATAAATAAAAAAACCAGCTGGGCATGGTAGCGCATGCCTGTAATTCCGGCTACTTGGAAGGCTGAGGCGGAAGGATTGCCAGAGCACAGCAGG
>NW_007260517.1:387964-401862 GCF_000164805.1 Carlito syrichta
TGTGAGACTCCAACTCAAAAAAAAAAAAAAAAGATATGCAACGATAAACTGTCCTATGCATGAGATTATGGCAAAGAAAAACAAAGAACATGTCCATAGCCAGGTCTGGTGGTACATGCCTATAGTTCCAGCTACTTGGAAAGTTGAGGCAGAAGGATCACCTGAGCCCAGCAGGCTACGGTGAGCTGTGATTGTGTCAATGTACTCCAACCTGGGCAACAGAGTGACTCTGACTCAAAAGAACAGGACCACACAGAGCAGCTAAGTGAAGTATAAGCAAAGGTAGGAAATTATCACACTCTAGAAAACAACAAAACATGCTATCTTTGTCCCCCTATCTTACAAAACACCTTTTCTCTTTCCCACTCTCAGCGTGTTAAATTTGCTTAGTTTTTCAAATAAAAATTCCTTCAAATTTGAGAAAGCAAAGTTTGGTGACTTTCCAATGGTTGCCCTGAAAAATAATCGTTTAATTTTTACCTAAAACTTATCAAGTAAGAAACTTATCAAGTAAGAAAGTAAGCACAGTAATAAATTATAGAACAAATATATTTATGTTATAAAACACAGAACATCCCATTTTCTGATCTCTTACATAGTTTCAAAAAGAATATTATGTTATACTCGACAATCTGCTTTTATAAAGACATTTACAAGATAATCACACTTATAAGAATAACTTTGCTTCATTAAATTAAATAATTCTTCCATAACTAGAAGAGCAGCTAGGATTATGCCTTCAAATGTTAAACACAAATGGAAAAACTACACAAAACAATTCCATATATTTAACTGAAATCTTCCTGAAGGAAGGGTCTTTTCTCACATGAAGTATAAATGCTTTCCAAGGAGCAATTTTAAGTATTTTGCCTCTATAAAGAAAAAAAAAATCAGGTTACTTGTGAGTCTAGAAGTTACCCAAGCCAGTGTTGTAGTTATTTAAAGTGTTATGTTTTCCTCAGTGTTTATGTAATTAAGAAATAGGCAGCCGGGCTCGGTGGCTTAGCCTGTAATCCTGCGCCTTTGGGAGACTGAGGTGAGTGGATTGCCTGAACCCACAGGTTCAAGACCCGCCTGGGCAACTTAGCGAGACCTCATCTCTATAATAAATAAAAAACTAGCCAGGCGTGGCAGCGTGCGCCTGTAGTTCCAGCTATTTGGAAGGCTGAGGTGGAAGGATTGCCGGAGCCCAGCAGGTCGAGGCTGCAGTGGCCGGGAGTAGCCACTGCATTCTAGTCTGGGCAACAGAGTAAGACTCCAACTCAACAACAACAAAAAGAAATAGGCCAGGCATCACTTTTGGGTGCCCTCCCAATGTGTGAGCTTTTCTGTCTTCTTAGTAAATCCTGCTTCCTTAAAAGAAAGAAAGGAAGAGGTCATGGGAAATATGTTCAAAAAGTATATTAAATGATTTAAGGATGTATTAATATTCGGCAAAAAGATAAATACTACAGTACAGTTCAACATAATGTTCTATAGAAGAGATATTTTTGATAAAAGAACAATTTTACCTTAGAATCAACTCATCTCGTGCCATAACTTTGAAGTCTGTTTCACTCAGTCGAACCTATAGAAAGAATTACAATATGAATTGGAATTGAATGCTCTTCCTGAAGACACAGAAATCACCCAAAAGGAGTGCTACACTGAGACCTACGAAACCTCTCTAGAGTTTGAGATTTAAATGGCTCAGCATGTATTGTAATTTTTTAAAAACCTTATTTTACCTCATAGAGGTTTTTAAAAGGTGAACTATTTGGTACCTGAACAGTGGACATCATCATTAGAAAAATGCAAATTAAAGTTCCAATAATGTATCACTACATACTGGTTAAAAGGGCTAAAATAAAAATTAGTGGCAATGTCAATACTAGGGAAAGTAAACTTTAAAATACTGCCGGTGAGAATGTAAAATGACACTGCCACTCTGAAAAAGGCCGGCAGTTCCTTTAAAACTAAAGTGGGATGCGCCAGAGGACCCAGCAGTTGCACTCTTAAACATCTATCTCAAGAAATGAAAATAAATGTCCAAGTAGCTTTATTTATAATAACCCCAAACTGGAAACTATCAAATGGCCCTCAACAGGTGAACTATTATACATCCATACCACAAACACTGTTTAACAAAGAAAAGATCCAGGCTATTGATACACTGAGTGGAAAAATAAACACAATTTCAAAATAAATGCTACATGATTTCATCTACATAAAACTGAAATAAAAAGTACAGAAATGGAGAACAGATTAGCAGTTGCCAGGGGTTAGGGATGGGAGGAGAGTGAGGCTATATAAGAATAACACAAGGAAGACTGTGGTGACAGCTAAGATACATATCTTGATTGGTAGTGGTTACAAAAACACGTGAAAAAATTGCACAGAACTATGCGCAATATGTCAGCGTCACTAGTGAAATCTGAATAAACTCTGTAGATTGTACTAATGTCAATTCCCTGTTTTTCATACTTTTATTCAAGATGTTTGTTATGCAAGATGTAAACATAGAAAGAAGCTCAATGAAGGGCACACAGAACCTCCTCACATATTTCTTTGCAGTTACCTGTAAATCTATAATTACTTCAAAATAAGTCAAAAAAGGGTGGGTATAAGCTGAAACTGCTTCTTCCCTATACCAAATGAAGGTAAGGCGCCTTTCCTACTTTAGTATAAAATTTAGGCTTTATTAGTTTCCCTTATAAGACAAATCTTTTCTTAAAATGGTTTCAGATTATAATACCAACCAGTAAAACAGAATTATCTTAAAATGTGGGTTATCCTAGCACTTTGGGAGGCCAAGATGGGGAGATTGCTTGAGCCCAGGAGTTCAAGAACAGCCTGAACAACATAGTGAGACCCCATCTCTATAAAAAATAGAAAAAGTGGCTGGGTGTGGTAAAAAAAACACCTGTAATCCCAGCTACTTGGGAAGCTGAAGTGGGAGAATCACTTGAGACCAAATTCGAGGCTGCAGTGAGTTAGGTTAACATCACTGTACTCCAACCTGGGTGATAGAGAGAAACCCTGTCTCTTAAAAATAAGTGGGGCTACCCCTTCAGATCCCTTCCCACTGTGGGAGCTTTTCTGTCCTCTCAATAAATCCTGCTTTCTAAAAAAATTAAAAACAAAAAAGTAAGTACATAAATAAATAAATAGAAAAACTCTTAAGAAAAAAACGGAAGAGGGGAAAAACATGATAACAGAATATATTATTAAAAAAATACTATAAGAAGCATATAGTAATTCTCAGATTACTAAAGCACAATACAAGCCTTTATTCATTTAATTAATAATCTGACCCCAAAACTTTAGGATAAATGTTCAAGCCAGGCTTGGTGGCTCAGCCTGTAATCCTGCACTTTGGGAGGCTGAGGTGAGTGGATTGCCTGAGCCTGTGGGTTCGAGACCCACCTGGGCAACTCGGCGAGACCTCATCTCTACAATACATCAAAAAATCAGCCAGGCATGATAGCACGTGCTTGTAATTCTGGCTACTCGGAAGGCTGAGGTGGAAGGATAACCGGAGCCTAGCAGGTCGAGGCTGCAGTGGCCACTGCACTCCAGTTTGGGCAACAGAGTGAGACTCCAACTCAAAATATTCAGCTTAGTGAGCCTATATCCTGTTTTCTCAACTGAATCACAAATTCCTCCCAGAAACAATGTTACTTCTTTTGTAATACCCATATATGCCTGAATGTAATAGTGACAAAACTCAATTAATGTAGAGATGTGGAACAGGAAGAAATTGAGACTAGACAACAAAAACTTCAGAGGAAATGGTAGAATATAAAAACTAACTAGCTGTAACCTTTTTCTGAAGAATAAAAAAGTGGTTTTAAAGAACATCCTAAGAGCTTTAAGTTAGAAAAAGAATATACTACCCAGAAGTTGTAATCTCCTTTTTTGACATTATTATTATTACTTTTTTTGAGTTGGAGTCTCACTCTGTCGCCCAGACTGGAGTGCAGAGTTCAGTGGCCGCTCCCGGCCACCGCAGCCTCGACCTGCTGGGCTCCGGCGATCCTTTCGCTTCAGCCTTCCAAGTAGCTGGAACTACAGGCATGCGCTACCATGCTCGGCTAATTTTTGATTTATTATAGAGATGAGGTCTCGCCAACTTGCTCAGGCAGGTCTCGAACCCGCAGGTTCAGGCAATCCACTCAACTCAGCCTCCCAAAGCATGGGGACTACAAGCTGAGCCACTGAGCCTGGCCTTCTGACATTATTTATAAAGGATATAAATAGATTATAGAAATATCATAAGTTTTCCAAAATCTGAAAATATTCTAAAATATATTGCATATATAAGGTACAATACCTAGCGCACCGCATATCCCCAATGTCATTACTGTTATAATGGCAAGAACAAAAAACAAGCAAAGATAATCCCTTCAATTCTATTAATTTGAAGAAGATGTGCCTGAAACTGCTAAACTAAAAACAGAACAAAAACATACCTTTTTGGGAAGAGGTTCTTCGTTGGTCATCTTGATTCCTAAAAAAAAAAAGGGTTGGGGCAAAGAGAGTCAATTGATTTTCTTCCAGTTAAGGTAGAAACAAAAATTACTGGCTTTTTTTTTTTTTTGAGTTGAAGTCTCACTCTGTCGCCCAGACTGGAGTGCAGTGGCCGCTCCCGGACACCTCAGCCTCGACCTGCTGGGCTCCGGCGATCTTTCCGCCTCAGCCTTCCAAGCAGCTGGAACTACAGACGTGCGCTGCCACGCTTGGCTAATTTTTGATTTATTGTAGAGATGAGGACTCGCCAAGTTGCCCAGGCGGGTCTTGAACCCACGGGCTCAGGCAATCCACTCACCTCAGCCTCCCAAAGTGCGGGATTACAGGCTGAGCCACTGAGCCCGACTAATTACTGGCTCTTTAAAACGAATTCATTAGCAAACTATGTTAGTCAAATTATTAGACTTTATTTAAATAAACTTATTTTAGATTTATTTATTTATTTTGTTTGTTTGTTTGTTTGTTTCTGAGTTGGAGTCTCACTCTGTCACCCAGACTGGAGTGTAGTGGCTGCTCCTGGCCACCGCAGCCTCGACCTGCTGGGCTCCGGTTATCCTTTTGCCTCAGCCTTCCAAGTAGCCAGAATTACAGGCATGCACTACCATGCCCAGCTGATTTTTTGATTTATTGTAGAGATGAGGTCTCGCCAAGTTGCCCAGGCGGGTCTCCAACCCGTGGGCTCAGGCGATCCACTCACCTCAGCCTCCCAAAGTGTGGGATTACAGGTTGAGCCACCGAGCCCGGCTTAGATTTATATTTAAAAGTTGCAAAGATATTACAGTTATTGTATATTCTATAACCAATTCCCCCTTTGTTAGCACCATTATTACAGTTATCAGGTAATTTTTTAAAAACTCCCTTGTAAAAACGATCAGGCCAGTCGTGGTGTGGATCATGCCTGCAATCTCAGCACTTTAGGAGGCCAAGGCTGGAGGACTGCTTGAGACTAGGAGTTGAAGACCTGCCTGGGCAACATAGTGAGAATTCCGCCTATACAAAAAAACAGAAAAATGAGCTGGTTGTGGTAGAGCACACCCGACCTATCATCGTGCCACTGCACTCCAGGCTGAACAACAGAGTTAGTCTTTGTCTTTCAAAAAAAGACAAAAGCTCTTCATTCAAATCGTCTGATATTGCCATGAAGGGTCAAGAGAAATATATTTTTTCCAGGAGAGGTGGCTCACGCCTGCAATCCCAACACTCTGGGAGGCATAGGTGAGAGGACTGTCTAAGTCCAGGGATTCGAGACCAATCTTGGCAACTTGGCAAGATCTCGTCTCTACAATAAAAAAAAAATTAGTTGGCCATGGTGGCATGTGCCTGTAGTTCCAGCTACTTGGAAGGCTGAGGTGGAATGATCGCCTGAGGAGTAGGTAGTGGCTGCGATGGCCGTGCGTTTGCCACTGCACTGGGTGACAGGCTCAAAAAAACAAAAGATAAATATAATTTTTTATTATATTCTTACAACCCTCCTATGAAAGACAAATCTTGCAGCAGAAGTAACAAGCTTTGTGCTTAAGTCAGATATTGACCTCAGACAGTATAACAGACATTTAAGGGTAATAGCAGTTTCTAAGCCTTTTATTTCACAGCATTGTGTTTTGTTATAAGGTAGAATCTATCACAGTCATAATTCACTACTGTCCCATGGCTTCATACATTACATATTTCTATACAAAATTGTAGAAAATTCACTTAACCATCTTAGTGATAGATAGGTTAATGAATTCAAATAAAGAACACTTTATTATGCTGTCTTAAGAATGAATGCCTGGCTCAGCCTGTAATCCTGCACCGTTGGGAGGCTGAGGTGAGTCAATTGTCTGAGCCCGCGGGTTCGAGACCCGCCTGGGCAGTGAGACCTCATCTCTACAATAAATCAAAAAATCAGCTGGGCGTAGTAGCGCATGCCTGTAATTCCGGCTACTCAGAAGGCTGAGGCGGAAGGATCGCCGGAGCCCAGCAGGTCGAGGCTGCGGTGGCCAGGAGCGGCCACTGCACTCCAGTCTGGGCGACTGAGTGAGACTCCAACTCAAAAAAAAAAAACAAAAAAAAGAATGAATGCCAATAGTAAGTATTATTTATCAAGCCATGAATTCACACACTTACAAAGGAAAAAATGAAAAAAAAAATCTAAATTGCATTTGCTACAATAACATAATTTATATAAAGTAAGAAATGAGTTCTTTTACTGAAAAATGCTTCTGTTATTTCCTAATACATTTAACAAGAAGACAGGCAAATTTATTTAATCTTAGATATTATTTCTTTTTTTTCTTTAACTCCTAGGCTCAATAGACTGATCCTCCAACCTCAGCCTCCTGCATAGCTGGGAATACAAGTGCAAGCCACCACAGGTTATTATTTCTAATAGCATATTCATGAATGTTTCCTTATATTTATAAGTATTTATTTATGGCTTATTTTACATACTCTTACTTACTACAAATTCTAAACTACTAGGAATTCTACCAAAAAATTTGTATGTTAAACCGAGTTTTTAAAAGCTACTTGATTTCTTAGTGAATATTTGGGACTCCTTTAAAGGAGATGTTCTTCCAATACACACACTCCCAATTCTACCTTATAAAACAGATACTCTAGTTATATTGTTATTAAGCTCTAGTTTTCAGATTAGGTATGTAGTGTAAAAGAATTTAGAAAAAATAAAAACTGATCATACAATAAATTACTGGTTTAATTCTTCCCTCTTTAATCATCTTCTCATGGGATGTAGCAAACAGACAAAAAACCAAGTATGTCATCTGTTTCTGAGCTGATTGTATATGTTTCATCAATTCAGTCACTCCGTCCTAAGAAGACATGATCATACTTCTAAAATTTTAAATGTATATTTTTATTTTTCTTTGAGTTGGTCCCTGCCTACTTTACGACCCTTGCTGCCCAGTTTACAATCTCCACTGCAGTTAAAGAAAGCTGCTTAGTGACTAACTATCCTAATCTGGCAGCAGTTATTCCAACCATTTGGGAAAGCTTCACCATGTTTATCTCTAACCACTTTTATTTTAGGACTTTTTTTTTGGAGTTGGAGTCTCACTCCGTCGCCCAGGCTGGAGTGCAGTGGCATGCTCATCGCCACTCCAGCGTCAACCTGCTGGGCTCTGGGAATCCTTCCACCTCAACCTTCCAAGTAGCTGGAACTACAGGCACGCACTACCATGCATGGCTAATTTTTGATTTATTGTAGAGACGAGATCTCACCATGTTGCCCAGGCTGGTCTCGAATCCGTGGGCTCAGGCAATCCTCTCGCCTCAGCCAACCAAAGTGCTGGGATTACAGGTTTGAGCCACTGCGCCCGGCATATAGCAGGACTTTGATATGCATTCACTCTATTAGCCTGCAAAGTCCTGGACACAGAAATCAAGCCATGTGTTTTCTCAGAATTTCCCATTTGTCCGGAATTAAGTATCAATAATCTTTTTAATTAAAAAGAAAAAAAAAAGCCTGTAAGACAATTATAGTCATTTGAACTGCACATATTTGACCACTGTATGTATGTATCTATATTTCACCCTTCTGGTTAAATTCTTATAAGGTTCCCATTTCACTCAAAATTCCATATACCCATTCTTTTTGTGTTCATACCTCTTATCACAACCTGAGCTTATACATCTTATCACTCCTGTCGTTCTATATACCTATTTCTCCCAATTATTAAGTAGCTCCATGGGGATAGAATTGTTTCATTCACTTTAGTTAAATTTACTGAGGCAGGGTGTCTTGTCTGACAGGCTGGAGTGTAGTGGTGAGATCATAGCTTGCTTACTACAGCTTCAAGCAAACCTCTTGCCTCAGCCTTCTGTGTAGCTGGGACTATAGGCTTGTACCACCAGGCTCAGCTAATTTTTAAAAGTTTTTGGTAGAGATGGGGCAATAGAGGATTTTGCTATGTTGCCCAGGCTGGTCTCAAGCAATCTTCCTGCCTTGGCCTCCTAAAGTGAAGGGATTACAGGTGTGAACCTAGGCACCTAGCCACAAACTTATATAAATACATCAATCTAAATCCTTTTGAGAACCAATAAGATAACCACATTATTATCAAATTGTGAGAATAAATATGGACCTTGATATCACAGGTACTATGGTGGAGTTCTATGAGTGCTTGAAAACTAGATTTACAGCAAGGACTTGGTGGCTCACACCTATAATCCCAGCATTTTGGGAGGCTGAGGTGAGAGGATTGCCTGAGCCCACAGATTTGAGACCAGGCTGGACAACCTGGCAAGACCTCATCTCTACAATAAATTAAAAAAATCAGCTGGGCATGGTGGCATGCACCTTGCAGTTCCAGCTACTTGGAAGGTTGGGGTGGAAGGATCACCGGAGCCTTGGAGTCTGTGAGTGTGCCGCTGCACTCTAGCCCGGGCGACAGAGTGAGACGCCAACTCAAAAAAAAAAAAAAAAAAAAAAAAGGAAAAGAAAATTAAAAAAGCAGCAGAAACTCTGAGGCTCCATTTCCCCATCTTGATAAAGGTTCACCACAAGGGCCCCAAATTACTGTACTTTTCTTTTTGCTGTTGTTCTCTGAGTCAGAGTCTCACTCTGTTGCCCAGGCCGGAGTGCAGTAGCACAATCACCACTCAATGCACCCGTGAACTCTTGGGCATAGGCAATCCTTCCACCTTCGCCTCCCAAATAGCTGGGAATACAGACGCAGGCCACCATGCCTGTCTAATTTTTTTTTTTTTTTTTTTTTTGATGAGGTCTCACTATGTTGCCCAGGCTGGTGGTAGAATTCCTGGGCTCAAGCAATCTCTCTTGCCTTGGTCTCCCTAAGAGCAGGGGTTACAAGCGTGAGCCACTATGCCCAGTCTGTTGTGCTGTTTTTGAAGACAAACATTAATTTTTGCATGGTGGCTGGCACAAAATGATCAGGCGCCATGACTCATGCCTGTAACTGCAGCACTTTGAGAGGCCAAATCAGGGACTGCTTGAACCCAGGAGTCCAAGATCAGCCAGGGCAACATAGCGAGACTTTGTCTCTATAAAAATAAAATAAGCTGGGCATTGTAGTGCACCCATAGTCCCAGGTACTTAAGAGGCTGAGGCAGAAGGATCATTTGAACCCAGAAGATGTACCACTGCACTCCCACCTGGGAGAGAAAGACCTGACAACAACAACAAAAAAAAAGTATTTAATGATTAGTTTTCTTCTCCCCATCAAAAGACCACACTCTCAGCTTAGTCAACATTGTGAGACTGCACTTTTACAAAAAATTTTTTAAAAAAATAGCTGGGTATGGTGGCAAGCACCTATGGTCCTAGTCACTGGGAAAGCTGAGGTGAAAAGATTGCTTTAGCTCAGGAGTTTGAGGCCACAGTGAGTTATGATCATACCACTGCACTCCAGCTTGGGTGACAGAGCAAGACCCTGTTTCAAAACAAAACAGAAAAACCAGTCTTTCAGTGTTTCCTGAAAAAGCTAAAGGATAACAACCACATCATCGTCCTGACTTTGCTTCTAAGTGTTACTAAAGAATTCTTGGTATCTCCAATGTTTAGAATTTTAGAGAGCAGTTATTTGCATTTTTTTTTTGAGTCGGAGTCTCACTCTATTACCCAGGCTGGAGTGCAGTGGCACACTCATGGCCACCCCAGTGTCGACTTGCTGGGCTCCAGAGATCCCTCCGCCTCAGCTTTCCAAGTAGCCGGAACTACAGGCGCACACTACCACATCCAGCTAATTTTTTATTTTTTTATTGTAGAGACAGGTCTCACCAAATTGCCCGGGCTGGTCACGAACCTGCAGGCTCAGGCAATCCATTGTCCTCCAAAGTGCTGGGATTACAGGTTGAGCAACCCAGTCTGGCCAGTTATTTGCATTTCTAACATTGGCTTATGCTCTTTCCTTTTTAAAAAGTTTGATGCCAGGTAGATTTTAAAGAAACGGTGCTTATAATCCAAATTATCTTTAAAAATACATTTCTAGCCGGGCTCGGTGGCTCAGCCTGTAATCCCACGCCTTTGGGAGGTTGAGGTGAATGGATTGCCTGAGCCCGGGGGTTCGAGACCCACCTGGGCAACTTGGAGAGACCTCATCTCTACAATAAATCAAAATGAGCCGGGCGTGGTAGCACATGCCTGTAGTTCCAGCTACTTGGAAAAATACATTTCTAAATTTGCAACATAAATGAGGGATAAATACAAGTTTTGTATAAATGCACTTCTTAAGTCAACTCTCAGAGCCACAGGTTATTTAAGGTGTTTGAGGTAAACAACGTGGGAAATTCATTTGGGGGGAAAAAAAATCTTCCCTTAACTTTAAGCTGACGAAAAGTCAATCTTTCCTTGAGAGTCCATGATATGCCACACAGTTAAATGCACTGTCAGGCAAAAGTCAAACTAGAACAGATTTAAAATTTAAAAGTATCTCAACATTCAACTACTTAGTCAAAATAGAACCTAACTCTCAATTTTGACTTTTACACTGTATTAATGTGCTAAGAAATTTACTATTTCACAGGGTAATTTTAAAAAACCCACTGACAAGCACAATAACCATCTAAAGTCAATTCTAGGGAGGCACATGACATCAATAAGGGTACCCAAACTTTACCTGTACTATGACCACTAACCCTGAATTGTACCCCACAGCTTTAAAAGCTTTGAAAAATTACAAAGAAATCAGAAAAAAAGTCAATTTTATATTCATAAAGACAATGGATATTCCAAGTTCTTAGAACACTCTATTCCCGTATCAGAAAATGGAATAACCAAAACATTTGGAGTCCATTAGAGTTGAACCTTGAATCTTGAAGGAAAATAATGAAGAAAATATACTCAGTGCTTATGAGTCACACTTAATAATCACAACTTTTCTTTTTCTTTTTTTTTTGAGTTGGAGTCTCACTCTGTCGCCCAGACTGGAGTGCAGTGGTTGCTCCCGGCCACCGCAGCCTCGACCTCCTGGGCTCCAGCGATCCTTCCGCCTCAGTCTTCCAAGGAGCTGGAACTACAGGTGCGTGCTACCACGCCTGGGTGATTTTTGATTTATTGTAGAGATGAGGTCTTACCAAGTTGCCCAGGTGGGTCTTGAACCCGCGGGCTCAGGTAATCCACTCACCTCAGCCTCCCAAGGCGCAGGATTACAAACTGAGCCACTGAGCCCGGCTACAACTTTTCAAACTCAAAATTAATCCTCATTTTCCAGGATGTAAATGAATGTGAGTCGTTAGATGAATCAGTATTCAGGGATTAAAACAGCTGTTAATTATGTGGGGTTAGGATCTCAAATTCAGTGTCCCTCAAAAGTTGGTAAGTGATGATAATTGATTTTAAAATTATGAAAGTTTCAGTTATTTATGTAGATAATTCAGAAATAATATATCTCAAGTGTAGACTGTCAGAACCAGCATCTACTCCTGACGCTTTAACACAAACAGCTTAGGATGTGGAGTTCAGTTTAGGTTGGCTAGGTGCCTAGCATCCCAGATCCCAGGAGTTTCCTGGCTCTTATTTAGCATTATGATCCTAAGTTAGGCAACTCAGTTCTCTCTGAACAGAGGCAAGCACCAGCCAACACTTCAGTAAGAAGGCATGTACCTTGCTGAAACAAAAACATAACTCAATCAAGAAACCGGTCACTATACACCGTAACAGCCTTGGCACTATAGCAGAAAGGTACTAGTAGTCCACCTTTTCCTTACTCTTTTGTCATGGGTGTGATCTTGAGCATCACTTAACTCTGAGCTGCGGTCCCAAGTCAGCAAAAAGAGGATAACAATTTTGCCTGCCTCACAAACTCTGCAAATGTCAATGCTTTTGAGCACAATAGCAATGCTATATAGATAAGAGATTGTTCAAATAAAATATGAACATAAAATACAACTTCAATGTGCATTTAGGAAAGATTAAATCCACCAACTACATCTTCAAAGGTAGAAAACATTTATTAACACCCAAATTCTAGTCTGATAGAACACCTTAATGATATCTATCCAGTAGGATAAGCTATTGTGGGAATATCGAAAAGTTGTTTTCTGCTAAGCTTAGTAACTACAAGGAACAGAACATGTTCAGAAGCAGAAAAGTGGAAGATGATTTAAAAAATAAAAATAAGAATAAAACCAAAATATTATCTTGTCTTATTTTGCTAAAGGACCTATTAACATAAAATTCTGAAGAGCAAGAAACAAACAATACAAATACATTATCAAATAATGATCAAGGATTCTATATACGTACAAGACTCTAGGAATCCTTAAAAGCTGTAATGTACAGAACAAATGTAACGGTGACAATGCTCACCTCCACATCACAGGACTAGTACAAGTTTTCTAGATCATATATACCAGCTTATTTCTGACAAATAATAAACAAAAATATTTGGAACAAACATGACAACATTGAATTGCAAAAGCTAGATAGACGAGCCATGTAAAAATCGGCAATGCCTGGGACACACTATTACTACTACTTTCATCCTTTGGGATTTAGAAACTTTAGTATAGTTTCCTAAGTTTCGCCACTGAAAAGTTTATGAAAATACTGATCCCGTAACTATGTATCTGCTTAATATACCATAAGACCCAAAAGCACTCTTAGAAACACACCTATCCAACCCTTAAGATTTAACCTCAACCTTACACAAGCCACCTTGTGGGCTGCAATCTTCCCCAATTTGCCCAATCAGATGCTACTGAGTAAACTAAGAATAAAATTTACACATCTTGAAAAGATTTTTGCACAGTTTCTAAATGGGGCCTTAAAAATCTACAACACGTTTGTCACAGAGGACTTAATGGTCAACACTTTAAAATAAAAAAGAGAGTGAGAACTTGTGGTGATAGATCTGGGACTTCCACATATCTTCTGAAGCAATAGAATTAACTAAATTAAAAATCGGATGAAAACTCCATAAAATAGGAACAAATACAACTCCCGACCGTAACATGTTCATCGAGGTACTTTTCTACCGGGGAGAAGAATCGTTTTTTTACTTTTCGATCACAATTAGTGACGATTTTAACCTAGTCCTACGGGATCAACCAACCGACTTTCTTATCAAAATAAGAGTTTGGGCTTTCCCACATGATGAAAAGCGGTTTTTAAAAAAGTAATTCCATTTCTTCCCTTGGACGCAAGCACTCGCTTAAAAATGGAAGTCCACAGAACACAGCTGCAACAACAACCTATTGCGTGACATGAACCGTGGTGCACAAACGCCTCTTTTTTCCTTAGCTGTACTCGCTCGTGCGGCCAGGTCCTCGGAAGCCGACCCAAGGAGGCGGGAGGGGACTACGCCGCGGCAGGGAGGGGACGAGCACGGCCGGCCGGCCCGCCCGGGGAGAGCGACCTCCGGCCTCCGCGAGCACCCGCCTCACCCCGGGCCTGGGGACCGAGGTAAAATGGCCTCGGAGCGGCGGAA
>NW_007260517.1:402023-405643 GCF_000164805.1 Carlito syrichta
CTCCCGCCAGTTTCCCCGCTCCGCCATGTTCGCGCTCCGGCCTACTCACCGAGGAATCGCCTCCCGGGCGCGGCCGCCGTCGCTCGCCCGCCGCCGGGCCCCGCTGGGAAAGGAATGGTGCAGGGAAGGCGGCCGCCGGCCTATCCCGATCCGGACCTCAAGGCGTAACAGAGCAGCTGCTCCCCGTGGCACGCCCCGGCCCTTCCCGGGAGTGTGGCGCGCGCCCCGGGGCCGCCGGGGCTCAGCAGGCTCCGTGGGGGCGGGAAAGGAAGCAGCCGAAGCGAGGGGAGGGCGGGCGAGGTTGGAGGTCAGCCGCGGGGAATCACGGGAAGGCGGCTGCCGGGTGGACGCGCTCGCCGGGGCCACCTGCGCCTGAGGCGCGGCCTCGGGCGGAGGGATCTGGGCGAAGGCGGTGCTTGATTGGCTGCTCGGTGGTTACTGCGCCCATCCTCGGCGCTTCCGCACGCCGGTCGACTAGGTGCAGCTCGGAAGTGAGGTGGAGAGCGGTGTGAGTTTTATGCTGAGCTGAGCCTCAACTTGTGAGTTTTGAAAACTTGTTAGCCGAGGCCCTTTCTTCTGTCGTGAAGCGCAGTATTCTAGCCGCTTGGCTCGTTCCGCCTGGACTTCTCTGGAGGTGAATCCGAGGAGCTATTGTTCTCTAGCAATTGGAGGCTGTGCCCGTGTCAGCGGCTCGCAAAGCGAGGGGACGGCGACCCCTGGGAGGATTAGAGAATACACTCCCTTAAGTACGAGTCTGTGCCGTCTGAACCCTTAACGGTAGTGTCACCTGGTAAACATAAAACAGCCTCTTAACACTTCCTAGAAGAGTCAAGTAATTCTTTTGATTGCTCTGCCCTTAAGTCGGCTTTACCAAAACTGTTTATCCCCCAAAGAAGTGTCCTGGAGTAAGGTGATTTATAAGGATAAGATTAAGGTACCCTCCAGAGGGTCAAAGGAGTCATGGTGCAGTATATTTCCAGTAAATCAGATCAGTCTGGAGAAACTATTTGCAACTCGTATTACATGAATTCTCTAAAACCGAAAAGAAAAAGACCAAAATCCGAAGGAGAAAATGGGGAAGGACGTGCACAGATGATTCGGAGGGGGTAGAAGAGTAATAGTCCTTAAACATAAACCGATGTTGAACCTCACTTATAGTGGAAATGCAATTTGAAATTATGTTTTCCTGGTGGGAGCGGGAAAATGATTCCAGATCTATGGAGTACCAAAATTGCACATGCATTTATCATTCTAACCCTGACCTCATTCTGCAGGTACACCTCCATAAACGGAAACAGTATATATTTAAGCTTAGCTCTTTGTCATAGCAAAAGTTTGGGAATAACCTAAGTATCCATTAAAAGGGAACTGGTTGTGAATGGTACATCCATGCAATGGAATACAATGCAGCCATTAAAAAAAAAGATTGAGAACAAAGCTACATGCTGCTTTGGAATGAGCTCTAGGTTATATTAAGTGAATAAAGTAATGTGCAGAAATACATGTAAAGTGTGTGTGTGTGTGTGTGTGTGTGTGTTTGGGGGAAAGTAGAAGGATATCTTAGAAATTTAAAATAGTTACCTGAAGCCGGGCTCGGTGGCTCAGCCTGTAATCCTGCGCCTTTGGAAGGCTGAGGTGAGTGGATTGCCTGAGCCTGCGGGTTCGAGACCCGCCTGGGCAGCGAGACCTCATCTCTACAATAAAGCAAAAAATCAGCTGGGTGTGGTAGCGCATGCCTGTAATTCCGGCTACTGGGAAGGCTGAGGCAGAAGGATCACCGGAGCCCAGCAGGTCGAGGTTGCGGTGGCCGGGAGCGGCCACTGCACTCGTCTGGGCGACCGAGTGAGACTCCAACTCAAAAAAAAAAAAAAAATTAAAATAGTTACCTGAAAGGGATGGCGGAAAGGGTGGAGGGGATGGAGATAGAAGCCTTACTTCTCTGACATTGAACTTTTAGTTTTACATAGCCAAAGGATACACGAAAAGGAAAACAAAGTAAACCTTAAAGTTGAACGTAAACTGAAGCAAATGAACTTAACTCTAAGTCAAATTGGTAACATAACTAAGATACACAGAGAAAAGAATTATGCCCCTGGACTTTTGAGCACAGTACCCTAATAGTATATCTATGGTGGGATAGTACAGTCATTCCTCAGTTTATGCAGTCTGACAATTAAATTTGTGAACTTGCCCCTGTGGCTGTCATTGGCAGCACTGTACAAATAACTCAATAGGTTTTCATAACCTTGGTATATCAGTGTCTCACGGCTGTGTTCGTGTTGACATGTGGCAGTGCCTTGCTGAGTGGCATTCATCATTGTTGCATGTTTTTGTGTGCCATCACGAGAATGTTGGAGCTTGAATTAGAGCAACAAACTATTATATTTCTTGTTAAACTTGGCAAGAGTGGGAGTGAAATCAGGAACATGTTAATTCAAGTTTATGGGGATAATGTCATGAAGAAAATGGCAGTGTACAAACGGATTAAATGTTTTTCTGAGGGGAGAGAAATTGTCACTAATGAAGAGAGGTTAGGACAGCCAGTAGTGAGCAGAACTGATGAAAACATTGCAAAAATTCATTGAATTGTGTGTCAGAATTGTCGACCAACTGTGAGAAGCATAGCAGACATCGCTAGAGAAACAGGAAAATCTTAACTGAAAATATTGGCATGAGAAAGGTGTGTGCAAAAATAGTCCCAAAGGAGCTCTTGCATCACAACAATGCGCCGGCTCACAGCACTGTCTGAGGAAGTTTTAATCAGTAAACAAATAACTATTGGAATATTCTTCCTGTTCACCTGGTTTGGTCCCTAATTAGCTTTTTTCTTTACCCAAAGATAAAGGAGATATTGAAAGGAAGATACTTTGATGGCATTCAAGACGTCAAGGGTAATATGATGACAGCTATGATGGCCATTCCTGAAAAAGAGTTCCAAAATTGCTCTGATGGGTGGGCTAGGCACCGGCATCAGTGCATAGCTTCCAAGGAGAGTACTTCAAAGGTGACTGTAATGATATTCAGCAGTGAGATATGTAGCACCTTTTCTAGGATGAGTTCGTGAAATTAATTGTCAGACCACATTCACAGAAGTTTGGTTCAGAATACTTCTGACATATATCCAGTCCCTGCTCAAGTCCTGTAGCTGGCCCTGTGAAATCTGTAGACAGGAAAAGCTGGCCCTTTTGTAGAAGCAGGTTTTGCCTTCCGCTGTTTTTTTCATCTATGTTTGGACAAAACAAATCCACATGTAAGTGGACCCACACAGTTCAAACCGGTGTTATTCAAGGGTCAACTATATATCTTAAGGATTAAAAAACTGCAACAGAATCTTCAGTTTCACTTAGTTTTATATAATTAATGATAATACTGTTGCTATGTTTTTGAAACTGTGAACTGTATATGGTAGGATAACAAGTATGTTAATGTTATGTACAAGGACTTTCAGTGTAAGGGATAAATACAAGATCAAAGAAGTTCAGAAAAAATCTACAATATTAAGGTGATTTTTTTTGGTTTTTTTTGTTTTGTTTTTTTGAGTTGGAGTCTCACTCTCGCCCAGACTGGAGTGCAGTGGCCACTCCTGGCCACCACAGCCTCAACCTGCTGGGCTCCGGCGA
>NW_007260517.1:405874-426808 GCF_000164805.1 Carlito syrichta
TCGGCTCAGCCTGTAATCCCAGCACTTTGGGAGGCCAAGGCAAGTGGATTGCCTGAGTCCACGGGTTTGAGACCAGCCTGGGCAACTTGGTAAGCCCTCTTCTCTACAATAATAAACCAAAAATTAGCCGGGTGTGGTAGCGTGCACCTGTAGTTCCAGCTACTTGGAAGACTGAGGCGGAAGGATTGCCGGAGCCCAGCAGGTCGATGCTGAGGTGGCAGTGAGTGTGCCACTGCACTCCATCCTGAGCAACGGAGTGAGACTCCAACTCAAAAAATAAATAAATAAAATAAAAATAAAATTTCTAGTTCTGTGCATTGAAAGGGCTTAGAAGCACTAGGGTCACTATTTGTCCCAGTTTGCCATGGACTGAAGGGTTTTCCATGGATGTTGGACTTTCAGGCAAATACTAGAGTAGTCTAGGTGAACCAGAAGGACTGAGCGCACCTAACAATCAGATCTTGATTTTTAAACTCCATTTCTCACTAAAATGCTCCAGAGCTCCTTGGAGAAGTGGCTGAGTCCAGTTTGGGGCAGGGAAAGTATGATATGGGCTATGCCCACAGGATTTAGGAAAACAAATGAAACTAATCTATAGGGATAGAGGTCAGATCAGTAGTTGGCTTGGAAGGCATGAGAGAAGGAATTGACTGGAAAGGAAAATGGGGAATTTTGAGGGTAATGGAAATGTTATCCTGGCCTACACATCTGTCAAAATTAATCGAACTGTACCATTAAAACATGCATTTTAGCCGGGCTCGGTGGCTCAGCCTGTAATCCCGCACCTTTGGGAGGCTGAGGTGAGTGGATTGCCTGAGCCCGTGGGTTCGAGACCTGCCTGGGCAGCAAGACCTCATCTCTACAATAAATCAAAAAATCAGCCAGGCGTGGTAGCGCACACCTGTAATTCCGGCTACTCGGAAGGCTGAGGTGGAAAGATCGCCGGAACCCAGCAGATCGAGGATGCGGTGGCCGGGAGTGGCCACTGCACTCCAGTCTGGGCAACAGAGTGAGACTCCAACTCAAAAAAACAAAACAAAAAACATGCATTTTATTACATATAAATTATATCACAGTAAAGTGGGAATAAATCAAGACAAACCAAATGAGAAAAGCAAAGACTTGTATTGACAACTTGCTGTAGCAAGGGAGTTAAGCACTGTACTTGTGTTTTGGCAGGGGCTCAAAGGCAGGCAGAGGAAAGGGAAAACCTCACAGTGGAGAAACGGACAATTCCAGGAGCCCCCTGGTGGAGGCTGGTGGCATGGAAGGTGGAGGCAGCTCAGGAGCAGGGGTCCCATGTGCTGGTTAACAATGCATACTGGCTTTCTCTGGTTTGTCATACATTGGAAGTGGGGACAAAAATTCAGGAAGCTGTCAGGTTTAATCAAGTCCTGGCCATTTTTAGCTAATTGTGATGAGAAGTTGCTGTTTAGCTGCCTGGATGGTTACTGAAGACAGCAGTCTGACTTCCTACGAGTCTGGCTGATAAAGCAAACTGGCTTCCTGGCCGGTTATGATACATTAGGGGTTGGTTTACTGGACTGGTTATTGCAGGTAATGCATCAGAATTCAATTGTTATGTATAGTCTGGCCGTTTTTCGTTTGTATATTCAGTTCCTCAAAAGTAAATTTTGAAGACATGGGAGCCAGCTTGAAGGATCTCCCACAGGCCAGATTTAGGGGAATTTTGGTGTCAAAAAGAAAATGACTATAATTGATTGCAATTACTAAATAAATAAAAATCTATGACTATAGTTACAGAGAATAGAGAATTCTCGACAGGGAGGAAACTATTTATTCATCATTGGAAGTTACTATTACAGCAATTTATTGCTCTGAAAATTAGTTATTAAAGGGAAATAGCATTTATCCTGCTATTTTTTAAAAAGAATTGTGGCTTCTCCCTAGTCAATGAGGAATAACTTGGTAATCTTCTTTACAATAGAATGCCAGCTAATAAATGTGGGATACATGATAGAATTAGAAAGTAATCATTATGCAAACTCTAATGAAATAATTTACTCAGACAAGGATTGTCTATGAATTTTAAAGTCTTTTGATGAGGCCAGGCACAATCATTTACACCTGTAATCCCAGCACTTTGGGAGGCCAAGGTGGAAGAATCGCTTAAAGCCTGAAGTTTGAGAACAGCCTGGGCAATATAGAAAGATCCCATCTCTAAAAAAATTTTTTTAATTAGCCAGTTGTGGTGGTGCACACCTGTAGGCCAGTCTTCTTCAGAAGCTGAGATAGGAGGATCACTTGGGCCAGGAATTGGAGGCTGCAGTGAGCTATGATCACACCACTACCCTCCAGCCTGGGTGTCAGAGTAAGACCCTGCTATCCCTTCAAAAAAATAAATGAAAAGAAAAACATTTAGATGAAAGATTGCTGGGTAATGGAATATTCCTGTAACACCAAAGTGTCACTCCATAGGCGACTGTAAAGAACACAGCTCTGGGCTCGGTGGCTCAGCCTGTAATCCCGCGCATTTGGGAGGCTGAGGTGAGTGGATTGCCTGAGCTCGCGGGTTTGAGACCCGCCTGGGCAATCTACAATACATCAAAAAAATCAGCTGGGCATGGTAGCGCGCGCCTGTAGTTCCAGCTACTTGGAAGGCTGAGGCGGAAGGATTGCCGGAGCCCAGCAGGTCGAGGCTATGGTGGCCGGGAGCGGCCACTGCACTCCAGTCTGGGCGACAGAGTGAGACTCCAACTCAAAAAAAAAAAAAAAGAACACAGCTCTATAGTGGCACTATCTGGTGGCCACCATCTGAATCAAACCATTAGACTGAGAAATAGTGGGCAAACTCCAACTCACAGAAAACAGGAGAAAGGACTGCAATGCAAATCTAACAATACTAGCAAAAGTAACTATTCTACAAAGGCCTGAGACTATAAGCATTAAATGTTTATTGAGCAACTGAGTTAGGCCTACTATTATCTCTTGGTATCACTGTCTAACCGGTTTCAGGCCACCATTTCAAATAAGATATCAAAGTATGATGAAAGTTACATGTTGCAGGGCGCAGTGGCTCATGCTTGTAATCTCAACTTTGGGAGGCGGAAGCGAGAGAATTGCCTGAGGCCAGGGGTTCTAGACCAGCCTTGGCAACTTAGTGAGACCTCGTCCCTACAAAAAGTCACAAAATTAACTGGGTGCAGTAGCACGTGCCTGTAGTTCCGGCTACTTGGAAGGCTGAGGTGGAAGGATTGCCTGAGCCTAGCAGGTCAGGACTGTGGTGGCTGTGATTGTGTCACTGCACTCCAGCATGGGTGACAAAGTGAGACTGACAAAAAAAAAAAGGAAAGTTACTTGCATGTTACTGTATGAAATAACACATACTATTGAGTTAGATTGATATTAAGTAGTAAAGTGGCCACTCCTTTCCCATCAGCCTAATACTTGACCTATAACATATTCCTGTTAGTTTGATTTAGGAATCACCTACTAAAATATTAATTGGAATGTCTGAGTCCATTCAGTTTGCTATAACAAAGCATCATAGACCAGGTGATATGTAAACCACCGAAATGTATTTCTCACAGTTCTGGAGGCTGGAAGTCTGAGGTCAGGTTGCTAGCAAGGTCAGATTGTGGTGACGACTCTCTTCTGGGTTGCAGGCTGTGACTTCTCATTTTCTCAGGTGGGATAAAAAGGCCAAGAGAGCTCTCTGGGGTCCCTTTTATGAGGGCACCACTCTCATTCCTGTGGCTCCACCCTCGTGATCCAGTTACCTCCCAAAGGCCTCACCATCTGCTTTCACATTGGGGGTTATGACTTCAACACAGGAATTTTGGGGTGGACAAACATTCAGTCTATTGCAGGAGTCCAGAGAGGGAAAATGGCAGTAGGTCTAGGCTTTGATGTTGGCACCCAGGAAATCCAGGAAGCCTGGGTAGCTGGTTCAGAATTGGTGGTGGAAGAGGTTCATGGCGATTCACAACGTACTACTGAGCTCCGGGCTGGTGTGACACTGACCAATCCCATCATACCTCCACCATGCCCATACTTTCTGTCTAGAATGCTCTTTCTACTCTTCCTTACCAGTTTATCTCCTATTCATTGTTAGCAATTAGCTTAGGAGATATTGTTTATTTAGCTTAGTTTGTGTCAAGCATAGAGATTTGTGGTTTTACAGTTAAGGGAGCTAAGCCAAACTTTCTAGCCTACTTTTTTTCTTTCCTTCCCACCTTCCCTCCCTCTCTCCAACTTTCCATTCTTTCCTTCCTTCCTTCCTTTCTTCCCTCCCTTCCCCCTTCCTTTCTTTTTTTTGGTCAGGATCTCATTGTATCTCCCAGACTGGAGTGCAGAGGCATGAGCATGGCTCAATGCAGCTCTGACTTCCTGGGCTCAGGTGATCCTTCCACCTCAGCCTCCTAGGTAGCTGGGACTACAGGCACATGCCACCATGTCTGACTAAGTTTTCTGTAGAGACAAAGTCTTGCTATGTTGTCCAGGCTATTCTTGAACTCCTAGGCTCAAGCAACTCTTATCGCCTCACCTTCCAAAGTGCTAGGGCTACAGGTGCGAGGGACCGAGGCTGGCTTAGCCTACTTTTTTCTTATCTAGTGGATTTTATACTGACTTTTTAATAAAATGTTACTGTGAACAGCAATATCAACTCAGTGTATCTAATCTTTCAGATTCAGTTAACATTTCGATTTTTTTTTTTTTTTTTTTGAGTTGGAGTCTCCCTCTGTCACCCAGACTGGAGTGCAGTGGCCGCTCCCGGCCACCGCGGCCTCAACCTACTGGGCTCTGGTAATCCTTCTGCCCCAGCTTTCCAAGTAGCCGAAATTACAGGCATGCGCTACCACGCCTGGCTAATTTTTTGATTATTGTAGAGATGAGGTCTCGCTGCCCAGGCGGGTCTCAAACCCGCAGGCTCAGGCAATCCAGTCACCTCCGCCTCCCAAAGGCACGGGATTGCAGGCTGAGCCACTGAGCCCGGCAACATTTAGATTTTTTTAAACCATAATTTTTTTTTTGAGTCGGAGTCTCACTCCATCACCCAGGCTGGAGTGCAGTGGCATGCTCATGGCTACCCCAGCTTTGACCCACTGGGCTCTGGAGATCCTTCAGCCTCAACATCTCAAGTAGCTGGAGCTACAGGCATGTGCTACCATGCCCCACTAATTTTGATTTATTGTAGACATGAGGTCTCGCCAAGTTGCCCGGGCTGGTCTCGAACACACAGGCTCAGGCAATCCACTCACTTCGGCCTTCCAAAGTGCTGGGATTAGGCCGGGCACGGTGGCTCATTCCTATAATCCCAGCACTTTGGGAGGCAGAGGTGAGAGGATTGCCTGAGTTTGAGACCAGCCTGAGTAACTTGGCAAGACCTCATATCTACAATAAATAAAACAATTAGGCAGGCGTGGTGGTGCATGCCTGTAACTACTTGGAAGGCTGAGGTGGAAGGATCACCGGAGCTCAGGAGGTTGAGGCTGCGGTGGCCGTGAGCATGCCACTGTACTCCAGCCTGGACAGCAGAGTGAGACTCCAACTCAAAAAACAAAAAACAATGCTGGGATTATAGGCTTAGCTGCTGAGCCTGGCCTAAACCATAATTTTTTTAACCTAATAATAGTTAGTCTTTATTTTCTTTGCAGACTACAGAGACTTCTACTGGAACTCTAAAAAATTTTTTTTAAATCTAACTATATCGCTATTATAATTTCTACTAGTACTATTATTAAAATACTATTTCAGAAATCAGTATGTTAAAGAGATGTTTGCATTCCCATGTTTATTGCAGCACTATTCACAGTAGCAAAGATATGAGATCAGCCTGAGTATTCATCACCAGATTAATGGATAAAGAAAATATACATGAGGATCAACAATTAAGTTCATGAACCCATCCTAGAAAAAGTGCTACATACCTCATTGTGAATATCACTATGGTCACCTTTGAAATACTCTACTTGGGAAACTGCATTGACACCAGCACCTAGTCCACCTGTCAAAGCAATTTTGGAACTCTTTTTCTGGAATGGCCACCAGAGCTGTCATATTATCCTTGATGTCCTGAATGTCATCAAAATATCTTCCTTTCAATATTTCCTTTATCTTTGGGTAAAGAAAAGAGTCATTGGGAGCTAGAACAGGCTAGTATGGAGCGTGTTCCAATGCAGTTATTTGTACAGTGCTGCCAACGTAAGTGCACAGTGGCAAGTTTACGAACTTAATTGTCAGACCCCAACAAATAATGACAGCTGTGATGGGTATCCCAGAAAAAGAGTTCCTAAATTTCTTTTTTTTTTTTTGAGTTGGAGTCTCACTCTGTTGCCCAGACTGGAGTGCAGTGGCCGCTCCCAGCCACCACAGCCTCAACCTGCTGGGCTCCGGTGATCCTTCCACCTCAGCCTTCCAAGTAGCTGAAACTACAGGCGTGCGCTACCATGCCTGGCTAATTTTTTTATTTATTGTAGAGATGAGGTCTCGCCAAATTGCTCAGGCGGGTCTCGAACCTGTGGCCTCAGGCAATCCACTTACCTCAGCCTCCCCAAGCACGGGATTACAGGCTGAGCCACCGAGCCCTGCTCCTAAATTACTTTGATGGGTGGACTAGGTGCCGGTGTCGGTGCATAGCTTCTCAAATGGGGTACTTCAAAGGTGACTTTAGTGATATTCAGTGATGGGGTATGTAGCACTTTTTCTTGGATGCTTCATAAACCTAATTGTTGGACCTTGTATATTTATTTTAAGAGATGTTATCAGCTGGGCGCGGTGGCTCATGCCTATAATAACAGTACTTTGGGAGGCTTAGGTGAGAGGATTGCCTGAGTCCACGGGTTCAAGACCAGCCTGGTCAACTTGGCAAGACTTCATCTCTACAATAAATAAAAAAAAGTAGCCAGGCATAGTGGTGTGTGCCTGTAGTTCCATCTACTTGGAAGGTTGAGGCAGAAGGATCACCTAAGCCCAGCAGGTCGAGGCTGTGGTGGCCGTTAGCATGCCACTGTACTTCAGCCTGGGTGACAGAGTGAGACTGCAACTCGAAAAACAAACAAGAGCCGGACTCGGTGGCTCAGCCTGTAATTCCGCACCTTGGGAGGCTGAGGTGAGTGGATTGCCTGAGCCCGCGGGCTCGAGACCCGCCTGGGCAACTTGGCGAGACCTCATCTCTACAATAAATCAAAAAATCAGCCGGGCGTAGTAGCACATGCCTGTAATTCCAGCTACTCAGAAGGCTGAGGCGGAAGGATTGCTGGAGCCCAGCAGGTCGGGTTACGGTGGCCGGGAGCGATCTGGGTGACAGAGGGAGACTCCAACTCAAAAAAAAACAAAAACAAAAAAAGAGATATTATCTATGTATTACTTTTCAAAGTTGAATTATAATAGCAATGTGTAGTATGATGTTTGCTCAATCATGCTTCCACTGTTTTCTTTGCTCTGCCTATCAAATGGTGACACTAGCATTCATTTGATTAATGCCATCTTTTGGGTGAACATCATACTTGAAATGTGTATATGTTTTTGGCAACACACACACACACACAAACACACTGGAATACTATTTAGCCATAAAAAAAGAATGAAATTCTGCTATTCACAGCAGCATAGATGAGTTAGGAGGACATTATATTAAGTGAAATAAGCCAAGCACAGAAAGATAAATACTGCACGTCCTCACTCATATATGAAAGCTAGAAAAGTTGATCTCAGAGAAGTAGCATGGAAGAGACTGAAAGGAAAGAGGGTAGGGAGGGGATAGTCAGAGGTTGGTTAAGGGATACAAAGGGACAGCCAGATGGGAGGAATAAGTGCCAATAGTCCACTCTAGGGAGACTATAATAAACAACAGTGGATTGTGGATTTTCTTTTTTTGGTGTGTGTTGGAGTCTCACTTTGTCACCCAGCCTGGAGTGTAGCGGCACAATTCCGGCCACCACAGCCTTGACCTGTTGGGCTCTGGCAATCCTTCCAACTCAGCCTTCCAAGTAGCCAGAACTACAGGTGCGCGCTACTACATCTGGCTAATTTTTTGATATATTGTAGAGACGAGGTCTCGCCATATTGCCCATGCTGGTCTCAAACCCCTGAACTCAGGCAATACTCTCGCTTTGGCCTCCCAAAGTGCTGGCTTGGGCCACTGTGCCTGGCCGGATTGTGTATTTTCAGATAGCTAGAAGAGCTGCAATAAATGTTGGAGGTGATAGGTATGCTAATTAGCCTGATTTGATCACTATCCATTGAATACTGTACCCCAAAACATGTACAATTATTTTGTGTCAATAGCATAATAATTTTAAACATAAAAATAAATAGTTCAGCCGGGCTCGGTGGCTCAGCATGTAATCCCGCGCTTTGGGAGGCTGAGGTGAGTGGATTGCCTGAGCCCGCGGGTTCGAGACCCACCTGGGCAAATTGGCGAGACCTCATCTCTACAATAAATCAAAAAATCAGCCAGGTGTAGTAGCGCATACCTGTAATTCCGGCTACTTGGAAGACTGAGGCGGAAGGATCGCCAGAGCCCAGCAGGTCGAGGCTGCGGTGGCCGGGAGCGGCCACTGCACTCCAGTCTGGGAAACAGAATGAGACTCCAACTCAAAAAAAAAATAGCTCTTCATGAAGATTGGACAAAAAGCTGTTCCATTATTCCTATCTCCTTGAAAGTAGTGCTGAACAATTTTCCAGGCTTTGTTTGTTTGAATAGTTTTGAGTCAGTGTATTTGTAATAAACCTGAGAAACACTTACTAAATACCTGCCACACTGTTCTCAGCAGAGGGTCTGAAAAGGAGATTTTGATACCCCAAACGGGCTATAGAATTAGATCTTCAGTATCCTGAACTCCTTGGTAGGCTTAGGAGCTTCCATTAGTCAGCAGAAATGACAGAGGTCTGGGCAACTCACAGTCACTTGTTCCTGGAAACGGCTCATCCAGCTACTGCGAAATCCCTTTACTAGGAAAAATAAAAGCACCTTTTGCAAGAAATTTCCCCTTCTAAACCCCTGTAATATTTTTCACCCATTCAGTACAAATAACAGTCACTTTCTGGGAAGGATTCCATGTGCCAGAATGACGAAGCATTGCTGCACTGCTTTCAGCTTTGCTGAGGTCTCATGGTGCCTACTGCTGGGAGCCACATTCCCCTTTTGCACAATCCAGGGATTCCCAGACTGTTGGAGTTGTATCTTCACCCCAGGGGATGAATTATGACTGGTCTAAGCCCATGTTTCATAACAAGTGTGTTATTGGCATTTTGAACAGGACAATTTGTGTGTGTGTGTGTGTGTGTGTGCGCGCGTGTGTGCAAAAGTACTCTGCTTTTGGGGACATTTTGTGTCCCTAGCAATGCCAGGAGTATCTTTCTATTGATGTGACTACTGAAAATGTCCCCTTCCTTTATTTTCATGCCCCCGATGAGAACCCCTCTGAGGCAAGCCTGACTGTCATGGTCTTCTTTACCAAGTCGTGATGCTCAGTCTTCTTGTAGGCAGAGTTTGCCAGCTGAGCAGTTCTGGCTGGGGTCAGAGAAAGTCTCCTGGTCTTCTGAGGAAGATTTTCTTCCCTGACAAGAGAGGCTCATGAGGAGAGAGTGCTTTTCCTCTACCTTCTTTTTTTTTGAATCAGAGTCTCACTCTATTGCCCAGGCTGGAGTGCAGTGGCGCACTCACAGCTACCTAATTACAGGCATGCGCTACTATGCCCGGCTGATTTTTTGATTTATTGACCGCAGCTTCGACCTGCTGGGCTCAGGCAATCCTTTTGCTGCAGTCTTCCAAGCAGCTGGAACTATAGGCATGCGCCTCCACCCCCGACTAATTTTTTGATTTATTGTAGAGACAAGGTCTTGCCAAGTTGCCGAGGCTGGTCTTGAACACTGGGCTCAGGCAATCCTCTTACCTCAGCCTGCCAAAGTGCTGGGATTACAGGCATGAGCCACCATGCTCGGCTCCCTTCTTGTCTCTCTCCTTGTCTATTTGTTTCCCTCCCTCTTTCCCTCCCTCCTTCCCTTCCTCTTTCCCTCCCTTGGTCACTCAGTCTGGCGTGGTACAATTACAGTTCACTGCAGCATTTATCTACTGGGCTCAAGCGATCCTCCAGACTGTCTTTCAAGTAGCTAGGACTACAGGTGAGCACCATGCCCAGCTAATTTTTTCTTTCTTCTCTTCTTCTTCTCCTTCTTCTTCTTCTCCTTCTTCTCCTCCTCCTTCTCTTCCTCCTTTGCCGCCACCTCCTCCTCCTCCTCCTTCAAGACAGAGTCTGGAGGTATTGTTCAGGTGGGGCTCAGAAGCAATCCTTCTGCCTTGTCCTCCCAAAGTACTGGAATTACAGGTGTGAGCCACCATGCCTTTTGTTTCTTAACAGGCTGGGAGAGGCTGTGATGTTTGCACCTATGGAAACCATCTTGTGACCATGAGGCAACAAGCTGGAAAACCCCAGCAGGCTGCTGAGAAGGCAGAGTCAAGAATGAAAAGTTCCTGGATCCTGAATGACCTTGTTAGATTTCCAAACTCACCCAGGGACTGCCAGCTATTGTGGGCTTTTTTACTAAGTAAAACAGAAATGTCCTACATTTAAAACCACTGTCCATCAGGATTCCTGATAGCCATAGCCAAGCGCATTCCAACTTACTCAGAGGAAGGGCATTTACATGGTGAGCTAGTTTAAGAAAGCGTAAAGGTGTCAACAAAGGTAGGTTTTTCTGACATTTTCCTTTATTATTGTTGTTTTTATATGATAATGTCCACAGCCCTCATTGTTTAGCAGTGTAATAAAGCAAAGCATTTAAAGCCATTATTCACTTTCAGAACAGCAAACTTTGATGAGACAAAAATCTAGCTACATTAAAAATATGAGAGTTGCTGGGTGTGGTAGCTCAAGTCTGTAATCCCAGAACTTTGGGAGGCCAAGGTGAGAGGATTGCCTGAGCTCAGGGATTCGAAACCAGCCTGGACAACTTGGTGAGACCTTGTCTCTACAATAAATTTTTAAAAAATAATAAGCCAGGCATGGTAGCTTGTGCCTATAGTTCTAGCTACTTGGAAGGCTGATGCAGAAGGATCTCCTGAGCCCAACAGATCGAGGCTGCGGTGGTCATGAGTGTGCTACTGCCCTCCAGCCTGGATGACAGAGTGAGATTGCAACTCAAAAAAAAAAAAAAAAAATGAGGATCAGCAGGGCACAGTGGCTCACACCTATAATCCCAACACCTTGGGAGGCTGAAGTGGGAGGATCACTTGAGCCTAGGAATTTGAGACCAGCATACCTGTAGTCCCATCTACTCTGGAGGCTGAGGTGGAAGGATTGCCTGAGTGCAGAAGGTCAAGGCTGTGGTTGACTGTGATTGTGCCACTGCATTCCAGCCTGAGTTACAGAGTAAGACACAGCAAGCCCTTTCTAAATATAATTCTGGGAGATGTCCACTCCTGGGAAATGGAGTAGACATACTTTTCCATGTTCCTCTCACTAAGTACAACTAAAAATTCTGGGTATTCTATATCAAAGAAGCACAAGAAAGCTGAAAGGCAAACTGGCCAAGATCTTCAGGACCCAAGGACTGACACGGGGTTGACTTTCTAGGTTTTCTTTTTGCCTTATATATCCCAGAAGCCAACAATCTGGAAACACCAACAAACATAGACTAAAAAATACCCCCACAAATGTCCCCATAACCAAACCAAAGGGCCAGGAGAGGAGGCAGCCTAACAAGTCAGAAAACTCTTAGACAATAATTGCTCTACCGAACCAGACATCAGAGAAAAATCTCCCCCACCCACCATCCACTCCAGGAAAGGCTTCTGATAACAACATAAATGAGCTGCGATGCTGTTAATCAAATGAGAAACGAAGGTAGGATTGTTTCACAGTCTAGGCACTAGGTACACCTTGTCAACAAAGTGCAAAACAGAAATTGCTTCACAGTCTCTGGGAAGGAGCATCACCTGACGATGGAACAAAAGTAAAACTACTAAATGCTGTGCTTCTGAGCCTGCTGGTGAAGTCAAGTCAGTGTCGGTTCTTCAAAGGTCGCTACCCAGTCCTGGCCTGCGAAGAGGTGAAGGGTGTAGTCAGGAGAAGAGAATGATGGAGCCCAGAGGGAATTGCTAGTGTGCTCTAGATCAAAGCCTTAGCAGGGACAAGTCAGTATGAGATGTGTGATCCAGTGCAGAACTTGGGGAAATTCAGGGTCATTGAGTTTTTGGAAAGGAAAAAGAATGAGGGAACAGTATAGGCAGAGAGAGAGGTGAGAAATTATGTTTCTTTGGGCCTCACAACCAGACTCTAGGGAAGTAAGGGCTTGTATTTGTCCCATTTGACAGATGGGACCTCAGAGGCACAGAGAGGTGAGATGACAGCACAAGAGGTAAGCCTCAACTTGGATGACATTCAGCTGATTTCAGAGTCCTCTCTCTGAAGCCCACACAACAGACTCATGAAAAGCAAGAAGACTTCAGCAGCATGATGGCATGACCACTACATTGTCTTCTGCACCCTGGCATCCTTTACTGACTAACTTACTTGGTTTGATTTTTTGGTAACAGTTTATCTCCACAACAGTGGCTCTTAGGAGTGATGGCCCCCAGGGAGCATCTGGCAACATTTGGAGACATTTTTAGGTTGTCACAACTGGAGGTGGGTGAGTGCTACTGGCATCTGATCGATACAGGCCAAGGATGTAGATAGTCATCCTCCAACAAAGAGGACAGCCCCACAACAGAGAAGTATCTGGTCAAAAATGTCAGCAGTGCCAGGGTTAAGAAAATCATGTTCCTTGGGTTCTGGCCTTTGACCCCAGACTCCAGTCACTGGGTCCTTTCGGTCAGCACTCTCAGTTGCTGTCCTTCTTCATGCATGACAGATTCCTCAGGACCTTAGCAAAAATCTTGGGTAGCATAGGGAGGATTACTGCTTTTACATCCAACTCATAACATGCTTAGCACCCAACAACAGCCGGTTCATAGCTCCTTAATGAATGCAGTAGAATGTGGAGGTGAGAGTATCAGCTGACATCCTTTCTCAACCACCCTCTGGCTCTACAAAAAGCAGCATGATTAATGCCCAAAGCCAGGATCCAAGGGGCACAGGCTCATGTTCTAGACAGGCTATGCAGGCTTGGCAGCTATTCCCATCAGGAGATAGCCTTAGGCCAGGTGTGGTGGTTCATGCCTGTAGTCCCAGCACTTTTGGGAGGCTGAGATGGGAGAATCACCTGAGGCCAAGAGTTCAAGATCAGCCTGGGCAAGATAGCAAGACCTTATCTTTACCAAAAAAAAAAAAAATTAGCTGGGTATGTTGGCATGCGCCTGTAGTTCCAGCTACTTGGGAGGCTGAGGCAGAAGGATTGCCTGAGTTTTCAGGAGGTCAAGGCTGCAGTGAACTATGATCATGTCATTGCACTCCATCCTGGGCAACAGAGTGAGACCCAACTCCCCCACCCACTGCCAAAAAAAAGGGGGAGGATTACTTTCCCATAGCCTTGGAGAAAGAGGTCACAGAACCTATATGCCCTGAACATTGGAGCGAACTTGGGCACATGCCCACTTTTTGTCAGGACACCTCTAAAGGTGAAGGCATCAAGTACCTAGGAAGAGAAGTTTGGGGACACCTCTTTTCTAGTTCCTGGTGGCTCTCCATGGTGTGAAGAAGAACCTACTGGCAGGCACCATGCCATCAGGCGAGGAAGCATAAACCAGGCTGTCCTGGGTGCTACACAGCTGGTCAAGGGAACATTCACCCAGAAAGGGGCAGATGGGACTAGACAGAGGCATGGCTGCTACATGGGCAGGTCTGGGGGTGGTCAACATGATAGATAGCCAGCTGAGGTGAAACTGAATACCAAACTCCCCCACCCAAAAAAAGACAGAGATCATAAGACTAGCAGAATGGACTCTGTGTTGCAAAAAGATACCAAATTATAGCTGGGCATGGTGGCATGTGTCTGTAGTCCCAGCTACTTGAGAGACTTGAGTCCTGGAGTTCGAGGCTGCATGGAGCTTGATCACACCACTGTATTCCAGCCTGGGTGACAGAACAAGACTCTGTCTCAGAAAAGAAAAGAAATGATTTTTAAAAAGAGGGGAAAAAAGAATATACCAAATTATAGACAGGATGTAAGGTCATGTCAGGCAAGGATTAAGTCACACACCCCTACACTTAAAGAATAAACTATGAGCCAGGCTCGGTGGCTCAGCCTGTAATCCCGTGCCTTTGGGAGGCTGAGGTGAGTGGATTGCCTGAGCCTGCGGGTTCGAGACCCGCCTGGGCAGTGAGACCTCATCTCTACAAGAAATCAGCTGGGCGTGGTAGTGCATCCCTGTAATTCCGGCTACTTGGAAGGCTGAGGTGGAAGGATCGCCGGAGCCCAGCAGGTCGAGGCTGCGGTGGCCGAGAGCAGCCACTGCACTCCAGTCTGGGCGACAGAGTGAGACTCCAACTAAAAAAAAAAAAAAAAAAAAAAAAGAATAAACTATGTTCTAACTGCCGCGAGGTTTTTTCTTTTTCTCTGACAGCTAAACAAGCTTTAGTCTAGAGATAAGCAATATTAAAACTATTGCAGCTCATCAGTTGACTAACTCAACCCATTCCACTAGCCATAACTACAGCTTTGACAGAACAAGAGACTGACTTCAGTAACTTTCTCCTGGTAGGAGTTCATGGATCATCGGCTGGCTTTGGCCGGTTTACAGAGGTTGTCCACCTGCAATGTCTTCGTGTCTTGAAAAGACCTTTTGGCACATAGGGCCTAGTTGTAATACATTATTTACTTATTTATTTATTTATTTATTTTGTGGAACAATAAACACCTTTATGACATGAGCTAGAAGAGGATTAATTTGTCTTTCCAGGCCTTGATTTTTCCTCAGGTAGAACTCCAGCTCCTTGCCTTCTAGCACATAGCCATCTGCTCGGCCACACTGGCCCGGTCTTGATGTTATGCAAGCAAGAAGTTTGCCCTGCTGGAACTGCTCCCCCAGAAAACTGCTGATTTTGGCATTCTTTTTTTTTTCAGTGTATTTCTTCTGAACTTTTTTGAATCGTCTTTTGTCTAAAATCTTGTCCTCCTCAGGAGTCAGCCTGGCCCCCTTCTTGTGGCCCAGGGGCAGCACATAGTGGGACTTATACCACTGTCAGTATGGTGTGCTGTCAATGAGCATGATACAGTTCTTCATTAGGGTCTTGGTATGGACCAACTCATTACTGGACACATTATAGACAACATTGATGAGGAGAAGTTGCCCACATCCAGCCTCAGGGCATGGTATTTCTTGTTATCTCCTCGCACACAGATGTGGCAGGGGCCAATCTTGGTGTTGGCAGTAGGGCGTCCCAGCTCATACTTCCACTTCTTGTGGTAGGGCTTTCTCTTGCCCTCAGTCTTGCTGTGTTTGTGCCAGTTGTCCTGACAGATATCCATCGCTAGCCACTGGCTGGAAAGAGTTGTAATACTTTTAAATGCTAAGTCCCCACACCAAAGTGAACCTGAGTCATATGTTGCATGCATGTTTGTTCAACATACATATCTCAGGACCCCCTTCGTGGATATTCATAGTCCCTTCTGTAACCTATTGTATATGAAAGTTTAGCCAGCCCCTTCAGCATAAAGCTCCTGCCTCAGGCCCTCCTTCTGTCTCTGGTCTTGGCCTGAGGCATGTTCCCAGCCTGAAGGATGGTCACCTTGCAAGCTGTAATCCTTTGTTTAAGATAGCCTCCTCTCTTTTTCCAAATTCATAAGTTTTGTGTGTGTGTGTTTCTTTTGAATTGAATCCCAATTTGTTGCCCAGGCTGGAGGGCAGTGGTGTGATCATGGTTTACTGTAGCCTCAACCTTCTGGACTTGAGCAATTCTTCTGCCTCAGCCTCACGAGGAGCTGGGGCTTCAGATGCATGCCATTATGCCCGGCTTATTTTTTTATTTTTCTGTAGAGACTGGGTCCTATTGTGTTGCCTGGGCTGAGCTCAAACTCCTAGGCTCAAGCAATCCTCCTGTCTTGGCCTCTCAAAGTGTTGGGATTATAGGTGTGAGCCACTGCACCCAGACTGTGTGTGTCCTTTAACAGTTGCATAGTCCTTATGGAGGGATCTTATGGAGTGCTCGGCTGGACTTTAAATATGGGACAACCTTCCTCTGTTGTATTCTGGTGTCCTGATTCCCTGCAATTCCGATTCTCTTGATAGACTAAGGTGGGGAGAGTCAACTATTGTTAAGAGAAGCACTAGGGAACTGGGTATTCACTGAGGCCATGAAGCAAATGTGATCTAAATGGCAAGCGGCCCAAGATCAGGACAGAGAAGCAGCATCAAGCTTCAGGCCCAAGTGGTGAGCAAGTCATGGGCAAGGATGAGGCGGCAGGTCAGCCAGGATTGGGGGAGACAGGAGTAAACTGGGAAGTTACACAGAAACAGAAGGAAGAGGAGTTTCCCAACTTGGGCGCCACACAAAAAATATAGGGCTGAGCTCAATTTTTGGGGTGTGAGAAATGTGGGATACGGTGTGGCAGCAAGTTAAATGTACAGAGCTATGGCAGCTTTGAGAGAACAACCCAGGTTTGAACCTCACAGATCCACTTCGACAGAGATGTCCTTCCACCTCTGCTACTCCTGAGACAGCAAGACCAACCTCCCTCCCCTTCCTCCTCCTCAGCCTTCTCAACGTGAAGACAAAGAGACCTTCATGTTGGGCTTCCACTTAGTGAGTAGTAAATATATTAAATATATTTTCTCTTCCTTATGATTTTCTTCTTCCTTTCCTCTCCTCTCCTCTCTTCTCCTTTCCTTTCCTTTCCTTTTCTTGTCAGTGTCTCTCGCCAAGGCTGGAATGCAGTGGCATGATTGTGGTTCACTTCAGCCTTGATCTTCTGGGCTCAGGCAATCCTCCCACCTCAGCCTCCAAAGTAGTTGGGACTACAGGTACACGCCACCATACCTGGCTAATATTTTGATTTTTTTTTTTTGTAGTGATGAGGTCTTGCTATGCTACCTAGGCTGGTCTTGAACTCCTGGACTCAAGCAATCCTCTTGCCTCAGCTTCCCAAAGTGTTGAGATTACAGGCATGAACCCACATGCCCTGCATATGATTTTCTTAATAATATTTTCTTTTCTTTTATTGTAAGAACACAGTATATAATACATATAACACACAAAATATGTGTTATCAGTTGTTTATGTTATTGGTAAAGCTTCTGGCTAAGGTCAACAGTAAGTTATCAGTTAAGTTTTGGTCAGTCAGAAGTTAGACTTAAAAGTCAGAAGTTAGATTTCTGACTGTGAGGGAGCCAGCATCCCTAATCCCTGCATTGTTCAATGGTCAACTGTACATCCAAATTCCGCCCCCACTCCCTACTAGCTCTGCATGTGACCTTGGTCAATCACTTACTATCTTTGTGTAAAATAGGAATGAAGCATCTGACTTAGTACCTAGCTCCACGGAGGGTCTGCTCAACAGTGCTGGTTCCCTTTTTCCTTTATGGATACAATTGACTCATGATGACCCAGCACACGTGCCTGTTTTAACCCTCTTGTTCAGTGACACACTTTGCTCTGAGCCAAGTGCTGCCTTTCCTTTCACTTTTTATATCTTCCTTAACAGTTGGTTAATAGATTTACTCTAAACACACAAAACTTGTAGTAGTTAGGCCTTGAGTCAGGAAAGTACGTGTTCTTTGAGAATGCAATCTAACTGGAATTTTGCCAAAAGTAGGGGAAAAAATAAAGCACACTTTGAACTTTTTGTTAATATTATATCTCTGTCATCACTTTCTCTTTTAGCCAGGATCATTTCATTTTGCAATTTAAGTAATACTCTCGGTCCTTTGAACAATTCCAGTCATGCAAAGGGCAAGTTGGTATGAGCTATTCTCACTTAGATTCCTGCCTAGATAAGATTTGTGACACAAAAAGAAAAAAAAAAAAGTCCATAAAAAAAAAAAAAAATGAGGGAAAGAAAAAAGAGACAAGACAATGCAGCTAAGATCAATCCATTAATTATTGGAGTTTATTTCCAAGCAAGTGAAAACAATGCCTTATTGAAGGATATGTAGCAAAGATTATTTTTTTTAGAACTGATTTTTCCTTCAGTTACAGAGTTCCAAGTTTTTTTAGACTTCAGATGTGCATGGCTAACTTTGCCTCCTTTGTGGCTTGGTTAGCCTACCTAGCCTTGTACCTAATGAGCTAGTGAGCTGTGAGTGGAATTTCTTAGGTGAATCGACAACAAAGGATCCTTGAAAGGAAGATAGTGAGGGTTCAACCTTGTCTTTCCCTCTTCATGGAAAGGAGACAAGATGGCTGGTGCTGTATAGAAGCTGTTATGGACCATGAAGCAGCTTTGAAGATAGAAAGCCTGGGTCCTTGAAGACTCCACAGAACTGTCATCCCAGTCTTGGACTGACTACCCCAGGTCTTTTTCACATGAGGGAATAGATTCTTCTGTGTTTAAGACACTCTGGGCTGGGCAGTGGCTCATGCCTATAATCCTAGCATTTGGGAGACTGAGGCGGGGGACTGCTTGAATCCAGGAGCTCAAGACCAGCTTGGGCAACATAGCAAGACTTTGTTTCTACAGTAAATCAAAGAATTAGCTGGGCATGGTGGCGTGTGCCCATAGTCTCAGCTACTCAGGAGGCTGAGGTAGAAGGATGACCTGTGCCCAGGAGGTTGAGGCTGCAGTGAGCTGTGATAGTGCCACTGTATTCCAGCCTGGTTGACAGAGTGAGACCTTGACTCAAAAGACACTCTGTTATTGGACTATGAATGCAGTTAATAACTGGCTTAAAGTGATTTCATCTCAACCCACATCGGTTGCCTCCTCCAATTAATGTGTATGTCTAGACTGCATGGGAAGTTGACCCAAGGAAAATCCATATTCATGGTGCCCTGATGTAGATAGCGGAGTACATCCTGAGCTGGCTGGAGGAACTTGGGACAGTAATCGAACTCCTTGGGCCACTGAGTATGCCTTACAGTGGCTACCTAAAAAAGAAAAGTAAGTCTATTCATTAGGAGTGATAAATAAGGAAGGTAATAAACTCTCTACCTCTCATACCTCTACAACCTTGGATGCTCTCACAGTCAGGGTGGTCTTCTGCAAGGATATAGCTGATGACAGATATGAAGTTACAGATACTGCTACCTGACTCCTGCTGATACTCCATCCACCCTTCAACATCTGTTGTTTGTTCTAAAGGGCATGTCCTAGGGGTCACTTTAAGTCTCAAAGTATCATTATCTGTATTAAAAAAGAAGAGCATCAGCCGGGCTCGGTGGCTCAGCCTGTAATCCCGCGCCTTTGGGAGGCTGAGGTGAGTGGATTGCCTGAGCCCATGGGTTCGAGACCTGCCTGGACAACTTGGTGAGACCTCATCTCTACAATAAATCAAAAATGAGCCGGGTGTGGTAGTGCACACCTGTAATTCCAGCTACTTGGAAGGCTGAGGCGGAAGGATCGCTGGAGCCCAGCAGGACAAGGCTGCGGTGGCCGGGAGCGGCCACTGCACTCCAGTCTGGGTGACAGAGTGAGACTCCAACTCAAAAAAAAAGAAGAGCATCAAAAGAGCCTGACTGTGCTCAGTCTCTTTTATTTATTTATTTATTTAATTTATTTTTTATTTTTGGGATCAGTCTCTTTCTGGGGACATTTTGTTCTCATTAGATTTAGCCTTTTCATTACAGTGACTGATCCACCACTGAATCCCATTGTTTCATCCTTCAAAATGCCCTTTCTTCCAGTTCCCATAGCTTGTACCCTAAAACTGGTCCACAGAACCTTATGCTGAGATTAACGCAACACCTTCCTAACTAGCCTGCCTCTCATGATGTCAGCGCCAGACCACTTTGCCTGAAAAACCACTTTCAGTGTGCTTCTCCAAAGCTAATAGGTTTCTCAACTTCCTGTTACCAACTACATCAAACCCCTGCTCTTGTCTGAGTTTTAAGGATATCTATGACCTGGTCCCAAGCTGAATTTCCTCTTTTGCCCCAACACACCCCTTAGTTGCATTCTCCTGATGTCTGTAAACAAGCCCCAGCCCTTCCTGGTGTAAAGTCAAGTTCATGTGGTTCCTGTCTGACTGAATACGTTTTCCCATCAGCTTACCAAAAGTTTAGTCATCCTTGGGAGGGGTGTACAGAGTTCAAGAAAATAACATAGTGCTAGCTAGTTGTCAGTCATAAAATCCTTGAATATACCTATAGCC
Organism: Carlito syrichta; assembly: GCF_000164805.1. Taxonomy (NCBI): domain Eukaryota; kingdom Metazoa; phylum Chordata; class Mammalia; order Primates; family Tarsiidae; genus Carlito; species Carlito syrichta. The sequence goes on from NW_007260517.1 coordinate 426,027, forward strand.
TGCAGCCCCCCTCCCCCACTTGGAAATGTCCCACCTTCCTGGACTGAACTGGTGTAAATCTCACATGGATTGATTGACAACTTCTTGTAACTTCTGTCCTTCTTAATTGTATATAAACAAGCTACCATTCAACCACAGTGGACACACGTTCTCAGGACCTCCTGCTACAGGTCTAAGTCCTCAGGGTTGGCCAGAATAAAACATCCTAAAGTATTTTAGAGTTTGGCATCTTTTCATCAGCACAGCCCTAGGGGTAAAATAAAGATAAATGTATGCAAATCCTGCGGTGCAGGCACATCGCAGGTGTCCACCAGCGCTATTATCTGGCAGTCTGGCTCCTGTCCTGACTCTGGCCTGGAAGAGGTCCCAAGGTCAGTTTACTTGCAAAACAAGGTCACTCGGGACACGGAGCAAAACGGTTAAATACAGGTTAGAGGGGCATTGGCTCTACACCCTCTACTATCAGGCTCACTGGGCGGCGCATGATCCCGTCTCCCCTAAGAACGAGAATGGGCCCCTGAGCGGGGCGAACGTCTTTCCTTGGGGAGCCTCCTGACACCACCACTGACAGTCCAAGCCCGCCGGAAGAGAAAGGGGCGGTTCCGCGGCCGCGTGCTTGACGATCCCGACCGGCACCCGGAGGGGGCGGAGACGGGGGGGGGGCCCCGTGGCTTCGGGCCGTACCAACTCTACACGGGGGAGGTCCGACCTTCCCTTGGCGACACGCCCCCAAAGCACTGCAAATAAACCCTGAGGACAAAATGCCTATCTACTTCTCCCAC
>NW_007260517.1:426891-434704 GCF_000164805.1 Carlito syrichta
CAGGCGGACGGGGCGGGGCGGGGCGGGGCGGGGCCGCGCTGCCCTTGCGGCGCGGCCGGGTACGTCTTGCAGTCCCCGACCCTCGCAGAAGGCCGGAGGGCAGCGCCGCGGCAGCCTCAGCATCATGTTGTCCCGAGTGGCGAGCGGGTGAGAGACGGGTACCCGTAGCAGGGACGCGGCCGTAGCCCCAAGGGCAAAGGGGCGCGCGGCTGGCAGGACTTCCGCGGCCACAGCAGCCGCACCGGGCCTGGCGGGTCCGGGGTACCCGCGGGAGATTCTCCCGAAGGTCCCGGGCGTGGCGGCCGCAGCTGGGGGCTGCTGCGGGCGGCGGGTGTTCCCGTGGCGAGCAGGCCGGGCTGCCGAGGCCGTGCGTGTGCCGTGGAGGCCAGCGCTTGGATGCGGCGAGTACACAGAGGACGCTGCGTGCTTCGGCTCCTTTGCAGCCTGGTCTGCGTGGACAGGCTCGGCCCACGCGGACTGAGCCGGTCTTTGTGTTTCTGTCTTCCAGCAGCAGCAGGAAGCTGGCACCGGCTTTGGGGTGTCTGGGCTCCAGGCAGAAGCACAGTCTCCCCGACCTGCCTTATGACTATGGTGCTCTGGAGCCATACATCGACGGCCAGATCATGCAGCTGCACCACAACAAGCACCACGCGGCCTACGTGAACAACTTGAACATCACCGAGGAGAAGTACCGGGAGGCGCTGACCAAGGGTAGGTGCAAGGCTGCTGGGCGGTGGGAAGCTGGCTCAGGGGCAGATGTGACAGGGAGCTGGGTCTCCATACAGCCACGCCTCTCCCTGCAGGAGCACCGGCTCGTGTTTGGACCAATTCTGAGCTTTCCAGTCACGAAAATCTCTATTTTTGAAATAGTGATCTGTTTCATTGCAGAGTGAGTGTCTTCACTGGTTTGTATAAACTTCTATTATCTCAGAAAACGTAGGATCCCATAAAGGAACTTGCCTATGAATTTTAAAATTGTAAATCACATTTTTGTTTCCCGTATTGCTAGCATTGGTGAGTTATAGGACCTTTTTAAAAAGTTGTAATATACAACTCATTTTTGCAGACTAACAGTTGAAATTGTTATTCTTATATAATATACTCTCTCGGGAAACTTTGGTCTCTCAGGTAGTAGGCCTGCCAGCCATTTGCAGGAGGCCTGTACGCTTGTGGACCAGATGCTATCAGGTATGCAAGTGCCCTGAGATCAGAGTAACCTCCTGATAGGAGTGAGATTAGTGTTTGGCTCTCAGCAACCAGAGTGTGTGTGTCAGGACAGCAGGTGGAAATGGACAGCCTCACTGCCTCCTTTTTCAAGTGCAGTATAGCTGCTGAATCAATAGCCCCAGGCCTTGGTCACAGTGAAGGCAGGAGACTGAGGAGACTGCTTCAGGATAGGAACTGGAGTCATCTTCCTGGGAGCTAACGGTGTCTTGAGTCCAGCCTAGGACTTGGAGAGTCCCTGCACCCTGAGCTGTCCCTGCACTGTGAAACATCAATAATCCACTTTACCTCGCATGGGAGAAGCAGCAGGAGTTAGTATTATGAAGTTCATTACCAAGAAGCAGTTACCTAACTGGAGCAGTTCAGGCCCTTTGCTTGATACTTTTCTTGATTTAACTTAGGAGCTCAAAGTTCACAAGGAAAGTAGTCATTTTGTGGGAAACTGAAACAGGCTTGTGCCTATTTACTGATACTTGTAATTCAATTAAAATATAGAGTTAACATTTTTTTTTTTTTGATTTGATTTGGAGTCTCACTCTTGTCGCCTAGGTTGGAGTGCAGTGGCACAGTCACGGCCATTGCAGCCTCGGCCTGCTGGGTTTAAGTGATGCTTCTGCCTCAGCCTTCCAAGTAGCTGGAACTACAGACACATACCACCATGACCGGCTAGTTTTTATAATTTATTGTAGAGACAAGGTCTCACCAAGCTGCCCAGGCTGGTCTTGAACCCCTGGGCTCAGGCAGTCCTCTTGCTTCAGCCTCCCAAAGTGCTGAGATTACAGGCTGAACCACTGCGCCTGGCCTAGAGTTAACTTTTTGGAGTTCAGTTGACCATACCAATAGTGTGTGCACTTACTGTGTTTGTGCTTTTGATGGTATGAATGGAAATACTATGTTTTAATGTCTATCCAAAATAGTATTGTCCTTCTAATGTTGGTGATTTTGCATAAGGAAGATAACTGATAGTGATGTTTCCAGACTATCTGTATCACTGGGTAAGCTACATTGTAAAGACGAAAAGTCACTTTTTTTGAAATGTATTTTGATTTTCAGGCCTGCTTATGAAATTTTGTTGAGTAATTTTTGATGATGACATCTTGTTGACTGGGGGCATCTAGTGGAAAAACATGGTATTTCAGCCTGATTGTGTTTGTGGTAAATGACTAAACTAAAAGAGGAGGAAGTTACCACATTTTGGAAGATTTACTTGAGACAGAGGAACCTTGAATGAACCTTGAATACGGGAAAAGACCTTGTGATTTAGAAAATAACACATGCGTGAAAAATGTGGTATTGGGGAGAGGCTGGGGAATATCCCAGTTATGAAAGGACTTCCTGCAAGGCAGCATCTGACACCTAGGAAACCAGGGTTTTAAAAACAGCTTAATTCCAGTCCTTTTCTTGGAGAATCCAAGCTTTACAAAATTGTTTAATGAGAACCACTGGAAAAAAGCTTCATATTATATTGTACTATGTTGCTTACAAGTTAATGGGTACCTATAGACCTTTCTTTTACTTAAAAAAATATATATTTTAAAAATTATTAAAAAGTTAAATGTTTATGTTTGAAAACTTGGGAAAAAAGAATATAAGTAAAGTAATGTCTTGATCTCATGACATGTAACTGGCTAACATAAATACTTTTTTTTTTTTTTGAGTTGGAATCTCACTCTGTCACTCAGGCTGGAGTACAGTGGCACACTCATGGCTACCTTGACCTGCTGGACTCAGGCGAGCCTTTCACCTCAGCCTTCCAAGTAACTGGAACTGCAGGCACACACCACCATGCCTGGCTAATTTTTTTATTTATTGTAGAGAAGAGGTCTTACCATGTTCCCCAGGCTGGTCTTGAATCCTTGGGCTCAGGCAGTCCTCTTGCCTCTGCCTCTCAAAGTGCTGGGATTACAGATGTGAGCCACAGTGCCTGGCCGTAAATACTTTTTGACCAAAACATTTATTTTATTTGACAGAAAAAAACTGAAACCAGAGAAAATGTTGAATTTTAGAAAAGTGTTGTTAAAAACAGATATTCAGCCCTTGAAGTTTGTATTAGAATTTTAAAATGATTAGGCAACTTAAGATGTTGAGATTATTAAATTATCTCACAGTAAGAATATATTGTACCCATTAGGAAAGTTTAGTTTAAATTGATTTGTTAGAAAACAGTATAAAACCTGCATTTATTTTTAGGGTGATTATAAGAAAAATTAACAAGGGAAATAATGATCCATATGAAAATTACTTTGTTGTTGGGCTCCATAGCTCAGCCTGTAATCCCAGCACTTTGGAAGGCCAAGACAAGTGGATTACCTGAGCCCTCGAGTTTGAGACAAGCCCGGGCAACTTGGTGAGACCTTGTCACTACAATAAATCAAAAAAAATTAGCCGGGAATGGTAGCGCGTGCCTGTAGTTCCCGCTATTTGGAAAGCTGAGGCGGAAGGATCACCAGAGCCCACCAAGTCGATGCTGAGGTGGCCGTGAGAGTGCCACTGCACTCCAGCCTGAGCGGCAGAGTGAGACTCCAACTCAAAAAGAAAAGAAAAGAGAAGAAAAAATTATTTTGTAAATACAACAACAGCAAAGGGAAAAAAAAGTTGGTATCTAAAGGAAAAAACCCTTAAGAAATTAGCTGTGTATTCAAGTTTCACTTGGTTATCTCCTCCCTTCTGAATTGCCAGGCAACTTGGAGATTTGACCTTGTTTCAGAAAGCAGCATTATTTCACTGCTTTTTTTTTTGAGTCAAGGTCTCACTCTGTTACCCTGACTGGAGTGCAGTAGCACTATCACAGCTCATTGTAGCCACTACCTCCTAAGCTTTGGTGGTCCTTCCACGTCAGCCTCCCAACTACCTGGGACTGCAGGCACACACCACAGTGCCTGGCTGATTTTTTGATTTTTTTTTTTTGTAGAAATGAGGTTTTGCTGCATTGCCTAGGCTGGTCTTAAGTTCCTGGGCTCAAGCCATCCTTTTGCTTCAGCCTCCCTAAGTGCTGAGATCACAGACATGTGCCATTGTGCCCTGCCATGCAATGTTTACATGTTATTAACATGGACTATCAGGAACAGCAGTCTAGAACTTTTCCAAAATGTAAGCTCCTTGAGAGCAGAGCTCTCAGTGGATCTCTATGTTCTTTATTTTGACTTTCTTGGTATCTTGTGAATAATAAGCACTCAGTATTCATTGAACAAGGAGATTTTAATTTTTTCTAATAGTTCAGTTAATCTGTAGCTTCTTGAATGCATAGAAAAGAATATTTTATTTTGTCTACTTGTTTAGCAAGATAGAAGAAAGGCTTTTTGGTTTCTATTTTTTCCAGTGTTTTGAAAAAACATGGTTATGCTTTTCTGTCAGCTCTGACCCCCTCCCCAATCTGGGGGAGGTGGATCTCCCTTTTTTCTCTCTCTCTAATCTACTTTCTAAATAAACCATATTTTCCAATATTAAAAAAACCTCAAATGTGACATTCTTTTTTTAAAATTATAGATACCAAGAACTTTTTTCCTTAGGAACTACATTCAATATATTAAATCATCTAGTCAATCAACAAATATTTATTGAAGGCCTACTGTGTATAAGACAATATATTAGGCTGTGGGGACATAGTCATGCACAAAAGTCCTTGTCCTCAGCAGACCTTATAGGCCATCAGGGAGACAGATAGACAAGGACACATGCAGTGTGCCAGGAGTTATAGGGCCTATCAAGAAAGACAGCAGAATAAGGAGTCTGGCAGTGGTGGTGGGAATTGCTAATTCATATACCAGGGCTAGCCAAGTCTTCACTGATGAGGTTGACCTTTCAGAGGAGACTTGAAGAAGAAACGAGGGACTGAGCATGAGGCTATCGCGGGAAGGTGTTCCAGCAGAGGCAGCAGTCTTCACTCAGCCCTGAGCGGAACATGCGAATTAGTCATATGAGTGCAGAAAGGCCAGGGTGACTGTGACTGGGTGAGGGAGTGTGCAGGGCGGGGTCAGGTGCCTCTTTGTAGGAAGAGTAGCTGAGTGTAAGGACTTAGGGTTCGCTTCCAGTGAGAAGGGAAGCCTTTGGAGGGGGCAGATGTCCTGTGGCACCAGTGCAGGTGGGAGATGCTGGTGATCTGCACCAGTGGGTGGCAGCTGAGTAGGAAGAAGGGAGGTAGAACTGGATTTGCTGATGAATAGATATGCTCGTGGACTGGATGTGAGTGAGGGGAGAGGAGTCAGAAATGATGTCAAGTGACCAAGGAGATGGGGAAGGCCAAAGGAGGATGCACCCTGTTCTCTAGCATGGGCACTGTGATCCTGTCTTTAAAACAATAAAAAATTTAAAAATAAAATAATTGAGAGGTTTTTTTTGTTGTTGACTCTGAGTCTCATCTTACTCTGTTGCCCAGGTTGGAGTGCAGTGGCACCCTGCTCATGGCCACTGCAGCCTCAGCCTGCTGGGCTCAGGTGATCCTTCCACCTCAGCCTTCCAAGTAGCTGAAACTACAGGCACATGCCACCATGCCCAACTAATTTTTTGATGTATTATAGGGATGAGGTCTTGCCAAGTTGCCTAGGCTGGTCTTGAACCCATGGGCTCAGGCAATCCTCTCACCTTGGCCTCCCAAAGTGCTGGGATTATAGGCGTGAGCCACCTCACCCGGCAATAAATTTTAATGTTTTAACATTCTTCTGTATAGGGCCATACATTTTTTTTCAATGGTATAATCCCAGCACTTTGGGAGGTAGGGCAAGAGGGTTGCCTGAGTTCAGGAGTTTGAGACCAGCCTGAGCAACATGGTGAGACCTTGTCTCTACAATAAATTTAAAAAATTAGCCAGGTGTGGTGGCACATGCCTGTGGTTCCAGCTACTTGGAAGGCTGAGGTGGAAGGATCACTGAGCCTAGTAGGTTGAGGCTTCAGTGGCCGTGAGCAGCGTGCCACTGCACTCCAGCCTGGGTAACAGAGTGAGACTCCAACTCAAAAAAAAAAAAAAAAAGAAAAACAAAATCTTCTGGGACAAATTATTTTGGGGAGTCCTTTTTTTTGGTAGAATTTGAAATTGCTCAATTTTAGAACTGATCCCATTATCTGATACCTTATAAAGAAAAAAAACCACGTATAGAGTGTTTGAAAAAGTAAGAGTTTAAAAAAATATGTTTTGCATTTTAACTTTTCAGGAGATGTGACAACTCAGATAGCTCTTCAGTCTGCACTGAAGTTTAATGGCGGAGGTCATATCAATCACAGCATTTTCTGGACAAACCTGAGCCCTAATGGTGGTGGTGAACCCAAAGGTTGGTATATGATGGTGTACCCTTATCTGCACTTTGTGCACAGTAGAAATGATTGTTGATTTCCTTCAGTTACCTTAATTTTCCCTAAGGTGTCGTAGTGGCATTGTTTTCATAGCAGGGAATACAGCAAAGTTGTAACTTTGAAAGGGACATAAGTAGGAATGGAAAATACATCAGGGAGGTATGTCATCAGATTTTATATATGTGCACATATAATGTCATACAGTGCCACCTTTGGTGTCATTGGACTGTATTTCATAGCAGGGAAAGACTGAGAGACTTGGTTTGTAGAAAAGATGAACTTTCCATTTACTAGTTCTAGGGCCTGGGTTAGATACTTAACCATCTGTACCTTCACTTTTTTTTTTATCTGTGTGATACAGGGATAATCATGGGCTGTTTTCAGAATTAAATAAGTTATAGTGCCTTTGGCTGTTATTTTATTACTCTTCCTAACTGATAAAGTTGTCCTGGATATTTAGGGTTTTCAGTTGTTTTTAAAAAACTGCAGAACATGAGGGGAGTACAGAGCTGGGTGGTCCTGTTCACTGTCATTATTTCCTTGGCTTCATGTAGCTTAAGGAGGCCTAGATGATCTTAATTATCCTCCTCACCCAGGGAAGATATGGGGCATACATACCATTCTCCTCCCTTGTTTCTGGGCTCCTTACACGTACTCTAAATAACACCTGTGGTTTTACTTTTGGTTTAGTGTTATGGAATGCAGCCTATCTTATGCCCTTGAAATAGGCAATTTGATTTTAACATATTGATGGATGGGGGAATGAGCATAGGAAATGGACAGTTTATTTTTTTCTGAGTTATGTCTTCAGACCATGACTTAATACTTTTGAAGTTTTGTCAGTTACCACAATATCACGTATATTCATATTCAACCAATGATTTTGGTGCTCTGCCATTTTTAAATCATCTGTACTAGTTTATTCCATCACTTTTGTCTACAAAAAGATAATTACTTTTAAGCCAATAGAATAAAAAAGTGAGATCTTATCTAGTTGATTTAGTTGATATGGTTAATCTACAATTATATTGTATATTGCTGCAGAATAAGAGAGCTGTGCTCTTAAAAGTGGACCTTTAGATCAGTAATAGAAGAGAAAATCACCTATTTCATAACACTATGATCAAGCTAGGAAGGTTTAGGATGCCTTGGAGAAGAACTGAACAACAGCCATAACTTTCTTCCCAAATGGGAACATAGAGCAGGTGGGTAGAAGTTGAAGTAAAATTTTCCTGGTTTTTTTTTTTTGAGTTGGAGTCTTACTCTGTTGCCCACACTGGAGTGCAGGGGCCGCGAGCGGCCA
>NW_007260517.1:434845-462300 GCF_000164805.1 Carlito syrichta
TTGTAGAGATGAGGTCTTGCCAAGTTGCCCAGGTGGGTCTCGAACCTGTGGGCTCGGGCAATCCACTCACCTCGGCCTCCCAAAGCGTGGGATTATAGGCTGAGCCATTGAGCCCAGTCCCTATTTTTTTTTAAAAAAGAAAACTAATAGAAAATAGTATTTATTTCCTACTAGAAATAAATATTTTATTTCTAATAGGAAATAAAGTGAGCGAAGAAATCTCTCCAACAAGCTTCATTCAAAAATATGAAATTTAGGTCAGGCTCGGTGGCTCAGCCTGTATTCTCAGCACTTTGGGAGGCCAAGGCGAGTGGATTGGCTGAGTCCGTAGGTTCGAGACCAACCTGGGCAACTTGGTGAGGCCTCATCTCTACAATAAATAAAAAATTAGCTGGACATGGTAGCACATGCCTGAGTTCTGACTACTTGGAAGGCTGAGGCAGAAGGATCGTGAGAGTCCAGCGGGTCAATGCTGGGGTGACTGTGAGTATGCCATTGCACTCCAGCCTGTGTGACAGAGTGGGACTCCAACTCAAAAAAGAAAAATAAATAAAAATGTGAAATTTGGTTTGGCATGGTGGCTGTAATCTCAGCACTTTGGTAGGCCAAGGTGGGAAAGTCACTGGAAACCAGGAGTTTGAGAGCAGCCTGAGCTACATAGCAAGACCCCATCTCTATAAAAAATAAAAAAAAAAATAGTCAGACATGGTGGTGTGAACTTGTAGCCCCAGCTGCTCAGGAGGCTAAGGCAGCAGGATTGCTCCAGCTGAAGTGTTCGAGCCTGCAGTGAGCTGTGATTGTGCCAGTTTACTCCAGCCTGGGTGGACAGAGTGAGTCCCTGTCTGCAGAAAGCAAAACAACCCCCAAAACAAAACAACAAAAAAATAAAGATTGATTTAAAATGATGAAACCTTAGACACTGACGTCAGGGCAGTAGTAACACTTGTGTTATGTAGGCTTACTGGGTTACATTATAATCTTCTGTATGATGTTGTCTGGTTGTTTTGGGGGCATAGGGCAGGACTATGTTAATACATGTAATATAATTGTTGAAATCTATTCATTGTGGCTGTTTTGGATTTTTATTTTAATAGGAGAGTTGCTGGAAGCCATCAAACGTGACTTTGGTTCCTTTGAAAAATTTAAGGAGAAGCTGACAGCTATATCTGTTGGCGTCCAAGGCTCAGGCTGGGGTTGGCTTGGTTTCAATAAGGACCAGGGACGCTTACAGATTGTGGCTTGTTCTAATCAGGATCCATTGCAAGGAACAACAGGTTAGATTTTAAAACTGTTATACATTTCATTTGGGAAAGATGGTTTACTATAAAGCATTCAATTACAAATAAGGAAAGCTAGCAGTGTTTACTTATCATGAACATGTAATAATATGAGAAAATCTTAACAGTTAATACCTGGAGTCTCTTTTAAGTAAAAATATTTTATAGGTGGCCATGCATGGTGGCTCATGCCTGTAACACCAGCATTTTGGGAGACCAAAACTGGAGGATTATTTAAGTCCAAGAGTTCAAGCCCAACCAAGGCAACCTAGCCAGACCTTGTGTCTACACAAAAGTAAAAAAAACTAACCAGTTGTGATGATGTGTGTCTATGGTCCCAGGTACTCAGAAGGCTGAGGTGGCAGGGGGAATCTCTTGAGCACAGGAGTTTGAGGCTGCGGTGAGCTGTTATCATGTCACTGTACTTTAGCTTTTGCGAGAGCTGTGATAGTGCCACTCTAACCTGGGCAACAGAGTGAAACCCTGACTCAAAAAAAATTTTTTTTTAAATCCTTGATATTTGCAGAATAAGCACATGTCATTTTATAGAGACATTAACAAAAATTTTTGGTCATACCTTGCTTCATTCTACAGAGAATTAGTATCAGCTTAAACAATGATATGCATTGGAATAAAAAACTAAAATTAGCTAAAGAACAAGAGTGAGGAAAGGAAATAAAAAGCTGAATCTAATTTCAGAACTTGTGCTGTCACCTCCTCTGCTGAGCACTTGCAGTTATACTAGGACTAGAGCTCAGGTCTCTAGACATCTGCCTTTCTTGGGGTCTTTGGTAAAATATGTGAAAAGATCTGACTCAAAAGCTCCAGACTGGGCTCACCAAGTCTTTTTTTTCTGTTGAGCCTAACTGAATTGAAAAAGGCTACTGAAGAGTGTAGGAAATAGTCTTGAGTCATCTGGCAGTTAGCTGGGACTTGGACCTTGAAGTGATACCTTAACATCAATGCCAGTGCTTCCCTGCCCCTTTTCTACCTCTTCCATCAGAATACTCTTGCTTCCATGGGTCACTTCTCCAGACATACTCAGATTTTGCCAGAGTCTAAACAACTCTTGGGGAAAGTGAGATGCTACAAGGATTTGTAAAAACCATAGAAGATGAGTGAGCCCTGAACTGTATGTGGCGTCAGGCATGTCTGTATGGTACCTGACCTGGAGGACTTTTGTTTATGAGTCCTAGCTTTGTTCTTTTCTCTCCTACCTGAAGAAAGCCCATTGGATTAAAAATAAGCAAAAGACATGGGTTTTTATTTATTTATAAAAAATAATGACTGGGTACAGTGACTCAGCCTGTAATCCCAGCACTTTGGGAGACCGAGACGAAAGGATTGCCTGAGCCCAGGGGTTCTGGACCAGCCTGGGCAACTTAACTCTACAATAAATCGAAAAATAAGCTGGGCATGGTAATGTGTGCCTGTAGTTCCAGCTACTTGGAAGGCTGAGGTGGAAGGATCACCTAAGCCTAGCAGGTCGAGGCTACGGTGGCCATTAGTGTGCCACTGCACTCCAGCCTGGGTGACAGAGTGAGACTCTGACTCAAAAAAATTTATTCCTACATTTTGCTGCTTTAATTATTCATAATGAATTATTGGTGGCCTACGTCACAACTGATGACAACTTACTGGTTAAGCATTGTTTTCATAGAGGAGAGCTGTCATTTATTTTGAGAGTTTTATTTAAATTAATGTTTTATAGATAGAACTAAGTACTTCATTTAGCCCACTTAATTTTCTGAAAACACTGTCTTTATCTTTAGCCCTATTCAGTTGTCCTTGTTAACTTATTATTTTTATTAGTGTCTCATAACTGCTACCTATTCCCTAAGACTAAGATTAGCCTCATGGAACAGAGCAGGTTTCTTGTAAACCCCTGAGTACTCAGACCCTTTGAAAGAGATACTTGGAGGTTGTCAACCCACCTCCACAGACATAACACACTCTTACTGCAGCTCCTGAGACCACGTGAGGAAGGCAGGGAATTGGCTCTTGGATGAATCTGTTGGCGTTTTTAAGAACAGCTATTAAAATACTAGTTAATTGATTTTCCTGAGTCTATTTTAATTATTTTTACTATTTGTCACATTTTCTTTAGAAAGAATAAAACTTAACATCTTTTTGTAGGAATATTCATTCTTATGCAGATTTCCTGTGTATATAAGAAACAAGTGAATGAGATTGTCGTACAGGGTAGTTTTTTGTGCATAGAATAGTAAGTTTAAGAAGATGCAATGTTTTAGACTGAAATTTATAGCTTTTTACTTTTTTCCTCCTTCTCTCTGATAGGCCTTATTCCACTCCTGGGAATTGATGTGTGGGAGCATGCTTATTACCTCCAGTATAAAAATGTCAGACTTGATTACCTAAAAGCTATTTGGAATGTGATCAACTGGGAGAATGTAACCGAGAGATACACGGCTTGCAAAAAGTAAAACACAGTCAGTATACTGAATATGCCAAACTCTCTATGACTATTTTTGTAGTAGTTTAGAGTACTGCAGTATACAATAAGCTGCTCTATTGTAGCATTTCTTGATATTGCTTATTCACATGTTTGATAAACAGTTTAATTCTATGAATAATTTGTTATTTAAACATTTCATTATTGGCAAATGATTGAAATAGTAAGTGCTTTGTGTGATTGAAACTTTTGTTTGAATGTTTTCTTCCAAGAGGTTATAATTGTCATCAAGAAACCAGCAAAAATAATCCACCCCTATACTTTTGGGGATTGTAGGGAAGCCTTTCTAATCCTGTTCTATTGCAGTTTTAGAAGACCTAGCCTTTTGCCTCAGTTATTTCACAATAAAATATTAAGTATTTCCCTACAGAAATACTCAGTTTTCCATAGAAAACTGATCTTTTTGTAAGTAATTCTCTGTAGTGGTACTTCTGGCAGATGTCACCCATTGGTCTTTAATTATTCATAGTCAAATATTCATGTATAATTTTTACAAATTGAGCTGTATACAGTTTAACTGTGGCAGGTGTTACCGAACCAAACGGAGATCCACTCTCCCTGTGTAATAAAGCCAAACATCCTCACTGAGGTTTTGTAGTAGGAGAAAGGAGTATGTTTATTTGCAGGGCACCAAAGCAAGGAGAATCAGGCAGTTCATGCTTAAGACCGGATCTCCCTGTTGTCTCACAAGCAAGGGTTTTTAAAGGCCAGTAGATTTCAGGAAAGCAGAAGTTAGGGGCAAAACCACAATCGGTACATGGAGGCTACACATCAGTTTGGCCTAAAAGGTGGGATATCTTGAAGTGGGGTGGGACTTACAGGTTATATAAGTGGATTCAAAGACTCCCTGATTTGTGATTGGTTAAGGAAGCAAAGCTTTGTCTAAAACTTGGGGTCAAGAGAAACAAATGTTAAGGTCTAGCCTGTGGGCGTGACTTTCTCCAGTCCCCTTAGGAAGACAATTTAGAACAAAGGGTGGAGATCAGAGTTGAGTCCTCAGCTCCTGATATCTGATGTCTACAGACCAGTGGATCTAGTTGGTGGGGAAGGGGAGATCTGTGTTTCTAAAAACAACTCAGAGATATACCATTGAGATGTTATCTTTAGTTTGTTAAGGGAACCAAACATCCCCTGACTCTAACTCTTGGTTATTGTTTTAAGCTATTACCTTCTTGCTTTGCTCATTTACTTCTCAGGGCTTGCTAGGTGCCTGGAATTTCCAGTGTGGAGCTCAAGATTTTCCTTTACTTCCATGCTTGTGGGGGTCCTAACAGGCACTTAAGGAGGGTCCATACTCCCTCTCATGGGAATCCTTTTTGTATTTGGCTTAACGTCATAGTGCATTTCCCATGTTGTTTCATCATCTTCCTAATTATCTTTAGCGACTATATAGTACTTGATCAGTTGGACATTTCCTACTTTATTTACCACTGTATTATGGAATGTTGCATTTGTTTCTAATCATTATTTATTACAGATAATGCTATAGTGAGCTCCCTGTACACAAAGATTTTACCTCTTGTTGGAATATTTTCTTTGTCTAGTTTTTTTTCTTAAACCTATTTAGTAATGTTTTCTCAAGTTTATTTTTTATTTTTCCCCCAGCTTTATTTTTCTATTTTTTTCATGGAAAAATGGGGTAACTTAGCAGTTTCAATATTGAAGACTGAAGTTTAAAAAAAGAATTAAATTCAAGACTCTTTTCTCTTAGAATTCAATTAGAGAAGTATTTTGGTTTTCTGAATTATCAACAACAAAACTATTGATAACTGTATGTATGTGTATGTGTGTGTGTGTATGTATAGAAACAACTTTGTAGCCTATGCTCTCCATCCTTTATATATCACAGTAAAATGACTTTTGACCCAGCTCAGTGGCTCAGCCTGTAATCCCAGCACTTTGGGAGACCAAGGCGAGTGGATTGCCTGAACCCACGGATTCGAGACCAGCCTGGGCAACTTGGCGAGACCTCGTCTCTACAATAAATCAAAATAATTAGCCGGGCATGGTAGCATGTGCCTATAGTTCTGGCTACTTGGGAACCTGAGGCAGAGGGATCACCGGAGCCCAGCAGGTTGACGCTGGGGTCACCATGAGTGTGCCACTACACTCCAGCCTGGGTGACGGAGTGAGACTCCAACTAAAAAAAAAAAAAACTTTCAGGGAGCCCAAATGGGAGTTAGGTGATTCGCGCTTGCCTCTATAAGCAAGACAGTGAACTCTGTTTAAACAACCTAGGCAAGTAGAACCTTTTGAAAGATGAGCTTTTGAATACATGTCATCTGCTAGATCATGGTTTGTATTGAACTAACCAAGATTTTCAGGGACTACTGACTTATATAAAGCTTTTTGATGCCTACTAAGCTTTAGGATTAAGAAAATTCAATGTTGAAATTTCTATGGGGCTCTATTTTTGCTTTGACTTTCTTTCTGTTGAGATGAGAAAGCACATTGTCTTTCACTACATTTTTTCTTTCTTTCCCGCTAGATAGGTTTTAAGAGACTTAAGATAATTTACAAACTAAAGATTTTCATCATCTGGCGGAAAATTAGACTTTAAGATTGTTTAGCTCTGTTTACCATAATGGATAAGAAATAGAAAAAGTGAAATTGCCCTTTCTTCTGAAAAGACAGGTATCGTTCGTTTTAGAAGGACTTTTGCGGCTGAATCAGCAGAGCCTGCCTAGTCACAGTTGTGCTTCAAAATACAGAAACTGTCTTGGAAATACTGTCTGTTGCTTGAATTGTTTTGTAATAATTAAACTTTAATGTTGAGAGATTATAGCTGTATCGCACACTTTAAATTCATAGTCTTAAAATGAGATTTGAATTTCTGTTGAGCACTTTAAAAAAAGTGATACCAAAGTCATAAATTAAGATTTATGAGTCATATCTAAAATGAGGTATAAATATAAATCTTCCTTCCTATTTGGATTTCAGGGGAACTGTTGTTTGGAAAAACTGTTAGTAAGTGTTTTATAAATTACTGTTTCTCATTTTCAGTTTTACCCTAATGATCCCAGGAAGCTAATGTCCTGTCTTCTAAGATGTGCATCAGACCTGGTATATACTGAAAATCTTATAAGGCCCTGCATAGTTTTCATGTA
Organism: Carlito syrichta; assembly: GCF_000164805.1. Taxonomy (NCBI): domain Eukaryota; kingdom Metazoa; phylum Chordata; class Mammalia; order Primates; family Tarsiidae; genus Carlito; species Carlito syrichta. The sequence goes on from NW_007260517.1 coordinate 441,703, forward strand.
ATTATTCGCTGAAGAAGCATTTATTCATATTTTCCTATTGTAAGTGTGAAGTTTTTTGACTGTTAATAAAAAGAATCTGTAAACCGTCACAGAGGTCTGCATTATGCATTTGTGTCAAAAACACGAAAAATCCTATAATGCACTATCATTTTAATATTGCTTTTCTGTGGGAATGGAATAACAGATGATAGATAGTTGAATACTACTCCTAAAACCCAGAAGTCACATGAACTAGGTCTCTAATCATATCTGTAGTACCCTCATCTGATGATATCAGAGTGTAGTATTAGGGTTATAGGACAAAAGCAAAGTGTTTTCCTGGTCTCACAAACCATTCAACGTAGTACTCTTGACACTGATTCCCAGTGGATACCAGCTAGGTGTCTTTTAATCAATTCTGACACTGTCTACCTGGGGCTAGTCAGATCCCACAGCTTGAGGGGTCAGTCCCACAAGATTGCCCCTACTTCAGATACCAATTGCAAGTCACAGCCAGTGAGCTGTGCTCACAGACTGGCTACAAATCAGGATTCCCATGACCCCTTTCTTGGGTTTGATTTATTTGCTAGAGCAGCTCACAGAACTCAGGGAAACACTTTATTTATGTTTTTCCATTTATTATAAAGCATATTATTAAGGGTACAGATGAAAAGCTCACAGGGCAGGGCATGTGGGAAGGGATATGGAGCTTCCAAGCCCTCTCCAAGGGATCAGCTACCCAGAAGTCCTTCTGAACCCCATCCTCTTGGGTTTTATGGAGGCTTGATTATATACGTATGATTGATGATGTCATTGGCCATTGATGATCAACTCAACCTTCAGCCCCTCTCCCCTCCCTGGAAGTGGGACCTGAAAGTCCCCACTATGTCTTTCTGGTGAGCAGCTCCCATCTTGAAGCTACCTAGGGGCCCCCAGCCACCAGTCATCTCATTAGCATACAGAAGACACTTATTACTCAAATCTTAAAGGGGTTTAGGAATCAAACCAAGTGAAAGATGAAGGCAAAATACAGCTTATTTATAAATCATGATATCATACATAGTATTTTATATACTTTATAAGAGTTCTCATAACAGTTGGGTGTAGTGGTTTACAACTGTGTAATCCTGGCTACTCAAGAGGCTGAGGTGGGAGAATCACTTGAGCCTAGGACTTCGAGGCTGTAGTGAGCTATGATCCTGCTGCTGCACACTATTCTGGGTGACAAAAGAACCTGTCCCTTAAAAAACAATTCTCTGGCTGGGTATGGGGGCTCAAGTCTGTAATCCCAGCACTTTAGGAGGCTGAGGCGAGAGGATTGCCTGAGCTCAGGTGTTTGATGCCAACCTGGGCAACTTGGTGAGACCTTGTCTCCACAATAGATAAAAAAGCTAGCTGGGTGTGGTAGCGCACGCCTGTAGTTCCAGCTACTTGGAAATCTGAGGCAGAAGGATCTCCTTACCCCAGCAGGTCGAGGCCGTGGTGACCGTGAGCATGCCACTGCACTCCAGCCTGGGTGATGGAGTGAGACTCTGACTCAAGAAAAAAAAAATTCTCATAACATCTTAGAACATTAACCAACCACAGAATATTACCTTACCTCCAAAAAATGAAGTGATGACTTTTATCACAAGATGCGTTTTATATAAAGTTTGAACTGGTGATTGGTAATTGGAGCTTACCTCGTGCCACTTTCCCTAGACTCTGGTATGCTATTTGGGAAGGGCAATGAGCTGTTTTTGAAAAATTCATGCTCTCTGTTATTCTACATATACTTATGGTAATGAGAGTGTCCCTGTCTAGATGCTTCTGGAGCACATGTTTCTAGTCTGTGAAAGGGAAAGCATGAATGCTTTCAAATTTCTGTGATATGCTAGTCACTTTCAGTGTGTCCCCTTGTTGCACCCTGGAGTCTCAATGCTCAAGGTCATGGTAGTTCCAAGTTTGTCTCTGTGCCCACTAAAATATGCACTCCATGAAGGCCCATGACATAAGATTCTTGTTCATTTACATATCTGGGCCCATATTTAAATATTAACAATGTAATTTACTATATTCATAGTATTGTTAATATGGGAATCCCTGAGACTCAGAAGTTAACACACCCAAACCATGGCTGATGACTGTTGTGCTTGGGAAGGCTTGCTCCTGCTGCTTCTTGCCTTTGTTGTGTGGAAAGAGCATTGAATAGGTACTGGGAGGCCTGGGCCCTGGTCCTGGTCCTGGTGCTTTTATGAAGCATCTGTGGGATATTGGTCAAGGTGCCTGACTTTGGCTAGGCAAGGTGGCTCATGCCTATAATCCCAGCACTTTGTGATGCTGAGGCGGGAGTATTGCTTGAGCGCAGGAGTTTGAGACCAGCCTGGGCAACATAGTGCAACCTCATCCCTACAAAAAATAAAAAAACCAAGCATGGTGGCGCACACCTCTAGTTTCAGCTTCTCAGGAGACTGAGGTGGAAGGATCGCCTGAGTCCAGGAGGTCAAAGCTGTGGTGAACCATGATCAGCCACTGCACTCCAGCCTGGGTGACAGAGTAAGACCCTGAGCCAAAATAAAAATTTTAAAAAGCCTGGTTATGGTCCTGTTCCTTTGTTGTAAAAGAAGATTTTGCTGTGTCAACTTCTGCATTTTATGGTTTTCTCTGTGTATTGATTATGATCATAGTGAGGAATGGCTGTCAGTAGTATTAAATGGTCATGTCATTTACAGAAAGCATACAACTTCTATCCTTTAAACAAGGGTTCTTCAGCCCTTTAGCCAATAGAATGTTTGCTGGTAGTGCTGACAACCAGTACCATCCTTCATTGGGGCTTGAGGTAGATGCCAGGAGAAAAAAAACCTTTTTTTTTTTTTTGAGTTTCACTCTGTCACCCAGGCTGGAGTGCAGTGGCACACTCACAGCTACTGCAGCCTCAACTTGCTGGGCTCAGATGATCCTTCTGCCTCAGTCTTCCAAGTAGCTGGGACTACAGGCACGTGCTACCATGCCTGGCTAATTTTTTTTTTTAGTTGGAATATCACTCTGATGCCAAAGCTGGAGTGCAGTGGCGCCCTCAGAGCCACTGCAGCCTTGACCTGATGGGCTCAGATGATCCTTCTGCCTCATCCTTCCAAGTAGCTAGAACTACAGGTGCGAGCCACCACACCCAGCTAATTTTTTTTGATTTATTGTAGAGATGAGGTCTCACCAAGTTATCCAGGCTGGTCTAGAAACCCTGGTCTCAGGCAATCCTCTCACCTTGGCCTCCCAAAGTACTGGGATTACAGGCGTGAACCATCATGCCTGGCCAAATTAGTCTCTTAGCTCCTAGTTCCCATCAGCATTTTAAGGAACATCAGAAGCAGAAGTTGATGATAATACCTCAGGTCTGCTAATGGGACGGTGGCATAGCACAGATTCGGGAGCCAGGCTGCCTGGGATTGGAATTGCAGTTCCTTCTCTAGGTGGTTTTTTTTTTTTTTTTTTTTTTAATCTAGAGCCTCCTTTATTGCCCAGGCTGGAGCGCAGTGGCACGCTCACAGTCACCGCAGCCTCGACCTACTGGGCTCCAGCGATCCTTCCACCTCAGCCTTCCAAGTAGCTGGAACTACAGACGCACACCACCACACCCAGCTAGTTTTTTGTGATATATTTTAGAGACGAGGTCTCACCAAGTTGCCCATGCTGGTCTCGAACCCCCAGGCTCAGGCAATCTTCTCACCTTGCCCTCCCAAAGTGCTGGGATTACAGGCTGAGGACCCACACCTGGCCTAGGTGTGTTTTTAATTAAGGTCAACACTAATTACTAAGTAGTAAGAATACCTACATGAATAACTCCTAAGTGAACAAACCATAGAAGTTTATTTTCTCTCTCATATAGAGCTCCGAGTGCTTTACCTGGTCAGTGACCTATTCTCCTTTTAGTGCTGATTTAAATACTTATTTTGTGCTCCTATTTTGCGGCTCCAGCATTTTCAGTGTATGGCTTCCAGGGTTACCGTACTAGTCAGCATCGGAGAGAGCACGGTGAATTGCTCACAGGAAGTTTTTAATAGGCCAGATCTGGCACACTTCTCACTTCTGCTGCTGTGTCATTGGCTAGAACTTAGACACATGGCAACACCAAACCGCATGGGACAGTGGGAGGTACAGTCTTGCTGTATGCTTGGGAAGAAGAGAAAACAGACTCACTAAGCAGGTAGCCAGGCTCAGCGCAGTCTGCCTTTCTGGACACCAAATCTGTGTTTTATTCTCCTCATCTTTAGAATGCTTATTCCTTCTCCAGGGAAGACAACCCAAAGTCCTATCAGGTCTCAGCATCCAGATCCAAGCCCTGACTCCAAATAATTTTACAGCCTGTCCCATCAGGTTGGGCTGTGGTCCTTTGTGGTCTGGTGACCTTGATTTGAAAAGAGCATTTGCCTGATTTCCCCACCTCAACCCAATGTAAATGCAGGTATATGGATGGAACAATTGTGATAAGAAGTCCTATGAAGAAAAGGGAAAAGTGATACTCAGCACTGAAGAGTGATGTCAGCAAGATGGCTGACTAGAAGTCCTTAGCTGTATCGCCCTCACAAAGACAGCCAGAACAATGAATAAACAACGATTTTTCGATAAAAATAACTGAAGAACAGTGGCGCACATCAGAAGAGTAACAGAAGCGCTGGTGAGCACAGAAACTTGTGATGCACCTATAGCGAATGGAAGGAAATGCCAAATCTCTACCACCCCATCCCCCAGTCAAGATAAACTGGGATCCAGGAGGAACTTCTCCCTATGATGAAGAACTAAATAAGAGGAGCCTCCATCAACACCTTGGACACCTATAGACCTCACTCCTGGGGTCCCCTTGCAGTTCTCACATGCACTAAGTGCAGCTGAGGGAGCTGCCTGAACATAGCTGCCTCCAGAGAAGGAGCGGACACTGCCCACACCCTGCATCCATGTTGCTAATGTACTACATCATGTTGCAACTGGAATATGGTTGGAGTGTGTCTTGTTCTGAGGGTGAGTAGCCAGGTTCCCCTTCATCCATGAGGTTAAGCTGCTGCCGAACCGCTCTGCCCATTGACCCAACATCCCTAAGCCAAGCTGCAAGCAGTTGTTACATCCTTTCCTGGGGGACTAAGTGGAGGTACAACTGCTCCACCTAGTCTCCCTTTCCTCCTTTAGGCTGAAGTGGAAGTGGCACCCTGCCTCTTGGGAAAATGGTACTTTGGCTGTTCAGAGCAGTCACACCTCCCTGGTCCCTACATTGAAACAATACCAGGCATCCTAGGAAACAGTGTCTTGGCCACCCAGAGTTGTCACCACCCCAGTTGTTAAGTGGAAGTAGCACCCTCCTCCATCCCAGGGAAATGGTGCCTGGGTCATGCTCCCTCAGGCCCGAGTTAAAGTGCACATTTCCTCTTGGGGAATCGGTGCCCTGCCTGAGAGGAGTAGCTGTGTGTCCTAGGGCTGAGCTGATGTAGTACTGTGTCCCAGGGAAACAGAGTGGAGACTTGCGGCTCCACAGTCCAAATAACTCTTGTACCTTGCTTCCCTGGAGCTGAACTAGCCCCCTAGAGGCTCAGCTGCTATGACACCTCTCTCCCTAGGGAGTAGAGTCATCGCTGTGCTGTACTTTGACTCCCCAGGGCCCAAATAACAACTGTGCTCCACCATTCTGATATACTTGCTGCCAATGTAACTGGCCTCACAGAGTTTGGGACACTACCAAGACCCACTATCCCCGGTCTAGAGTGATCGCTACATGGTGCCTTATTCCCTGGGATCTGAGTTTCCCCTGAGGTCTATTAGCTCAGATCTTGAATTGCAGCCATACCCTGATCCCTGGGCCCAAAACTCTAGAGCACTTCTTTCCTGGAGTTGGGCCAGTGCTGTGCCCTAGCCCCCAGGGGTAGAATCAACCTTGCCCCTGGGCCTGAGCTGCCAGGGGGTGCCTGAGAATCACAGATCCTGGCTCTGTGGTCATCACTGTCACAGAGTGATCCTGCATCACCAGACCTAGGTGCCACAATAGGTTTTTGAGACCCTGAGTCAAGAACCCCGGTCCCACTGCTACTCTGAGTACCTGTACCTGGAACCCAGCACTGGGCAACTGCTTGTAGGCTGTGTCATGGCTGACACCAATAGGGATCTTCTTAGCTAGGTCTTCCCATCATGAGAAAAATGAAAATAGGAAAACCGCAAAAGCCCTTAACAGCAAGGTCATTAACAACCTACCCCATGGCTGCCACTACCACACACTTCTACAGCCTAGACCACTGTAGCCCCCACAAGTTATTGCTTATGTTAGAATCAGCTGAAGAAACTGCATGGAGATTATACCATTGTACCTTTCTTGAAATGGTCACCATGCCCTTCCCAACTGGCACACTAAAACCCAACTGTAGGTAAACGTCTTTCTTTACAAAAGCCTCTCTAGAAAGTTTGGAAGAGGGTGTTTTTTCACCAGATGCAAACATCAACTCAAGAAAACAAGAAACATGAAAAATAAAGGAAATATGACACCATCAAAGGAACATAATTCTCTAGTAACTTACCCTAATGAAAAATCAATGAATTTCCAAAAAAAGAATTCAAAATAGTGATCTCAAAGAAACTCAGTGATATATAAGAAAATACAGATAGACAATTCAATAAAATCAGAAAAAGAACTCATGATATAAATGGGAACTTCAACAAAGATATAGAAATTATAAAAAAGAAACAAACAGAAACCCTGCAGCTAAAGAATTCAATAGATGAAATTTAAAAATACAATAGAGAGATTCAGCAGTGGACTTAATCAAGCAGAAGACAGACTCTGAATTTGAAGTCTGATTATTTGGAATAACCTAGACAGAAAATAAAAAAAGGCATAAGAATGAAAAAGAGTGAAGAAAATCTACAAGACTTATGGAATGCCATTAAGTGAACAAATATTAGTATTATAGGAATTCCATAAGGAGAAAGGAAAGGAAAAAGTGTAGAAAATTTATTTAATGCGGCAATAGCAGAAATCTACCCAAGTCTGTTAGAGAGATGAATATCCATATTCTGGAAGCTCAAAAGTCCCCAATTAGATTAAACCCAAAAAGCTCCTCCTTGAGGTTCACTACAGCCAAACTGACAAAAGTCAAAGACAAAGAGAGAGTTCTAAAAACAGCAGGAGAAAAGCATCAAGTCACATATAAAAGAATCTCTATTAGAGTGCCAGCTGATTTCTTTGCAGAAAACTTACAGGCCAGGAGAGAATGGGATGTTATATTTAAAATGCTGAAAGAGAGAAAAAAAAAGATCAGCCAAGAATACTATACATAGCAAAACTATCCTTCAGAAATTGGGAAGAAATAAAATCTTTCCCAGTCAAGGAAAAACTGAAAGAATTCATCACCTCTAGACCAGTCTTACAAGGAATGATCGAGGGAGTCCTACATCTATAAGTGAAAAGATGATCATCAGTATCATGAAAACATGCAAAAGTATAAAATTCACTGGTAGAGCAGATACATACAGAAGAAAGAGAAAATAATAAAGTCTTATAGCTACAGAAAACCATCGAGCACAATGATAAACAATAAAAAAAAGAAAGGAGCAGTAATATACAAAATAATAGAAAACAATTAACAAAATAACAGTAGTAATTCTTATCTATCAATAATAATCTTGAATGTAAATGAATTGAATTCTCCCACTTAAAAGATATAGGTTGGCCGGGCTTGGTGGCTCAGCCTGTAATCCCACACCTTTGGGAGGCTGAGGTGAGTGAATTGCCTGAGCCCGCGGGTTCGAGACCCACCTGGGTAGCGAGACCTCAGCTCTACAATAAATCAAAAAATCAGCGGGGCGTGGTAGCGCATGCCTGTAATTCCAGCTACTCGGAAGGCTGAGGTGGAAGGATCGCTGGAGGCCAGCAGGTCGAGGCTGCAGTGGCCGGGAGTGGCCATTGCACTCCAGTCTGGGTGACAGAGTGAGACTCCAACTCAAAAAAAAAAAAAAAAAGAAAAAAAAGATATAGGTTGAATGGATTAAAAAAACATAATCTAACTATATGCTACTTACAAGAAACTCACTTCACCTCTAAAGACATGTAGACTGACAGCAAAAGCATGGAAAAAGATATTACACACAAATGGATGCTAAAAAAGAAAGGAAGTAACAATATTTGCATCTGATAAAATAGACTTTAAGTCAAAAATTGTAGAAAGAAAGAAGGTCTTTATATAATGATAAAGGGATCTATTAAGCAAGAGGATATAATGATTGTATGTATTTATTGTTTATTTTTTGTAGAGATGAGGTTTTGCTATATTATTGCCCAGGCTGGTCTCAAACTCCTGGCCTCAAACAATCCTCCTGCCTCAGTCTCCCAAAGCACTGGGATTACAGGTGTGGGTCACTATGCCTTGCCTGAAATTATAATTGTAAATGTTTATGCGCCCAACCCTGGAGCATTCAGATACATATAGCAAATGTTATTAGATCTAAAGTGATAAATAAGTAAACAAATAAATAAAATAAAGGGGGAAATAAATTCCAATACAATAATAGTTGGGGATTTCAACACCCTGCTCAGCATTGGACAGATCATCTAGACATATGACCAACAAAGAAACATGGAATTTAAGCTGCACTTTAGATTAAATGGATCTGACAGACATTTATAGAATATTCCATCCTATAGTTACAGAATACACATTATTTTCATCAGCACATGGAACATCCTTCAGGCTAATTTAGGAACCCACTTCTTACTTTATTTATTTTTTATTTTTTTTGAGTCATAGTCTCACTCTGTCGCCCAGGCTGGAGTGCAGTGGCACGCAGCCTTGACCTGCTAGGTTAGATGGTTAGAAAGCAAGATTTCCTTACATGGTTTTTATAAACAAATTAAAGTTTGAAAGTGAGATTTTCATTTTTCAAAACAATGGGATATTTTGGGCAAAGTTCTGGCTTATGCATGATGTCTCCTGAGTGATCTACTTTTTCATTTTGGTGTTCCAAACCTTCTATCACAAGTATCACCTCTTGTTCTCCAGGGACTTCTTTACCAGTTGTGTCTCCCTTTCTCTGAAGCATCAACTTCAATCTGCTGGGATGGTCTTTTATGTCACAAATGTTTTCCAGGACAAATTCCTTGAAAGCCCAGCCCTCACTCCTGCTGCTTCTCACCTCCCATCTGCTGATCATACTGCATTTGGAGTTCTGCCCCACTGGATCGTCAGTGTGTACTTGGACACTGTGGTGAACAATTGTTGTTTTGTCAAGACTCATCTCTTCAACGATAGTCCCTGGTCTAGTGATGACCACTTGTCCCAAGAGGGGCTCAGCAGAGTTCTTCCCTCAAAACTTAAAAAAAAAACTCATTATCTTTATAACTTTTTTATTTTTTAAATTTATTTTGAAGATGTGGGGTACAATTCAGGATTAGGTATACAAGTGGTCATCATACAGGTAAAATTTGAGCCTCCCTTTGGTTCCCACTTTACCTGGTGTGAGATCAAGTAACCTTATTGATGTTGTGTCCCTCCCATCTATACCCCAGCAGTATCTCACTACTGCCAATCCCTTTCTTATAGTATTATGGTAAGTGTTCAGGGTCTGCTTATGAATGAGAACATATGGTATTCTGTTCTTTGTTTCTGTGATAGATCACTGAGTATGGTTAACTCTAAATTCATGCTAGTTGCTGAGAAATCCCTATGTCTGTCCTACTTTATGGCTGTGTAATATTCCATTGTGTATATGTACCACATTTTTTTTATCCAGTCCAGTTTTGATGGGCAGCATTGTTGGCTCCATGTTTTGCTATTGTGAATACTACTGCAATAAATATGCATGTGCATGTATCTTTTTTGTAGAATAATTTGAGTTCCTTCATGTATATTCCCAGTAAGGGTCATATGGAAGGTCAATGTCTAGTTCTTTTAGAAATTGCCACACTGTTTTCCAAAGATATTTCACTAGTTTGCATTCCCATCAGCAGTGTAGAAGCATTCCTTTTTCTCTACATCCTCACCAACATCTGTTGTTGTTTGTTTTATTAATGATGACCATTCTTACTAGGGTTAAGTGGTATCTCATGTGGTTTTGATTTGCATTTCTCTGATGATTACTTTGCATCTATGTTCATTAGGGCCTATAGTTCTCTTTTTTTTGTTGGATCTTTACCCAGTTTGGGTATCAGTGTGATGTTAGCTTCATAAAATTATTTGGAGAGAATTCCATCTTTCTCAATTGCCTGGAATTCTTTCTTCCTCCTCCTCCTCCTCCTCTTCTTCTTCTTCTTTTAAAATAAACAATAGAAGTTTATTTGGCTTATAGTTCTGGAGGCTGCCAAGTTCAAGTTCAAGAGTTTGTATCTGGGGAGGACCTTTTCCTTGTGTCACAACATGACCAAAGGTATCACATGGTGAGAGAGAGAAAGAGCAAGAGAGGGCCAAACTTGCTTTTATAACCAACTCACTCCCATAATAACAACATTAATCCATTCATACATGCAGAACTCTCATAGCCTAATCACCCCTTAAAGATTTCATCTCTTACACTATTGCATTGGAGGTTAAGCTTCTAGTACATGAACTTTGGGGGACACATTCAGACCCCAGTATTTGCCATCTAAGGGAAATAGTCTGTCATTGGATCTCATATATTCAATCAGATGGTTGTGAGGTTTGCTGGCCTGGGAACCATTCTGCTTCCTTCAGTGACTTTGCATATCTCTTCTCAGGGTACATATTGATTTTTCAGTGTAACTCCAATTTCATTCATGTCTAGATTCTTGGGGGTTCACTTCACTGCAACTACCGAAAACTGAAAGCAACTGGAATAAGAAAATGTACAGCTAAATCAAATAATCCACTAAATAGTGTTGACTGTCTTGACTCCCAGAGAGAAGGCATGCTCACTAATGAAAAGTTATGGTATCTTTGGAAATATTTAATGGATAGACTCCCTCCCTTCATCTAGAATCTATTTCCCTTAGAATTTGACTGTCTTAGCCCTACCTCACCTGTTTTATTATGTTGTCGGTAGGCTTAACCTTGACCTATCTTAGAACCCACAAACGCATTGCCTAGAATACTTTCTTTTTTCTTTCTTTCTTTTTTTTTTTTTTTAGAAAGCAGGATTTATTGAGAGGACAGAAAAGCTCCCACAGTGGGAGAGGACCCGAAGGGGTTGCCCTAGAATGCTTTCAATAGGATTAGTATCAGCTTCTCCTTGTATGTTTTGTAAAATTCCTCTGGAAAGTCATCTGGTCCAGGGCTGTTTTTTTTTGTAGGTAGTTTGCTTATGACAGAGTCAATTTTCTGGGTTGTTATTAGTCTATTTAGTGTCTCAATGTCTTCCTGTTTCAACCTTGGGAGGTTTGTGATGTCAGATAATCCTCCATTTCACTTTTCCCTCAAAATTTTAAGACTAGAGTTGTATTTATGTATTTGTATTTTTTGTAGCAATGGGGAGTCTTGCTATATTGTCCAGACTGGTCTTGATCTCCTGACATCAAGCAATCCTCCTGTCTTGGGTTCCCAAAGTGCTGGGATTACAGGTAAGCCACTGCGCCCAGGCTAAGACTAGAATTTTAAATGACAGTTGGTTCCTTTATATTACTGAAAACTATTAAATACCTTTCCTTGATTTAAACCAAATTTTTCTCAGTCCTGAGTACACATTACAGTCATTTCAGAGGAGTTTCACCCACATTATGATGCCCAGGTTCCATCCACAAAGTGCTATGATTCTCTCAGGCTGGGCATAGTTATATTTTTTAAGCTTTTCCCAGGTGATTCTAATTTGCATTTAGAGTCAAGAACAGTGAACACGGAGCCTCACTGTGACAGAGACAGACTAGCCCAGAAAAGCATGGACTTAAGCATGGAGTAAGTCTACACTGATGACTGCTTCTTGGTGCAGGACTGCTGGACAGATGCTAGAGTTGCACATCTGCTCCTTTGCCCACTCAGCACCTGTGGGGGAGCTGGCCCATGTCCACGGACGGTTGAGACTTCTCTCCCATCATGCACAGTGTTTGCTCAGCTAGGCATGACTTTTGCAAGACTTCGCTACATGTAGTGAGGCCTGTGGCTAGTTGTATATGTGACCAGAGGTGGTGGAGAAGCGGGTGTGCCTTCTTAACCTTCTCAACCCCCTTCTGCTGGCTTGCTGGGAATGAAGGCTACTATTTTGGAAGCTGCTTGTTTTTTATGTTTCTTGGTTGTTTCTTTTGAGTCAGAGTCTCACTCTGTCGTCCAGGCTGGAGTACAGTGACGTGCTCATGGCCACTGCAACCTCAACCTGCTGGACTTGGGTGATCCTTCCACCTCAACCTTCCAAGTAGCTGGAACCACAGGTGTGTACCACCATGCCCGGCTAAGGTTTTTGATTTATTGTAGAGTCAAGGTCTCGTCAAGTTGCATAGGCTCGTCTAGAACCTGTGGGCTCAGGCAATCCTCTCACCTCTGCCTCCCAAAGTGCTGGAATTACAGGTGTGAGCTGTTGCACCCAGCTGGGTTTACTGGTTATATGAGCCAAAAATTCACTAAAATTTTTGGATTCAATTTTAGCGTACTTAATTTGCTTAAGCTAGTTGAGTTCGACTTCCGTTCCTTGCAATCAAAAGAGTATTGACTAACACTCCGCTTCACCGCAGTTCTAGCTACTCTCTGGACTCGTCGTCCATACTGCCTGCCTGACTGTTCCACTGAAGTGGCCCAGGGGCGTTCACAACTCAATTGCTTCAAAGAGAGCTCTGGATTATGTCGACTCCCAATCTGCTAGTCTCTGAGCCTTTCCCATCTCAGGAAATGGCAACACCCAACTGCTGGAACCCAGAATTCATGTGACTTTTCTTTCTCTCCCTTCCTTTCTCCAATGTATCAGCAAATCTTGTCATTTCTGCCTCTACAATATAAGCATCTCATTCTTGTACTTTTTGACCTGTGTTTCTCCAAAAGTCCCCTCAATGATCTTCCAGCTTCCATGCCTTTCTTCTCATTCTTTATGCAGCAACCAGAATCACCCTACAGCTGTGCATTCTTCTGCTGAAGACTCTCCAGGGTCACTCCTTTGCTCTTAGAACAGTCTAAATTCTTTACCAAGACATTCATAGTCATGCACGGTCTGGCTATTCCCCACGTTTTCAGCCTCATCTTGCACCTTCTCCTCTTTGCTTGGGAGGCTGTAGCTGTCCTGGTCTCTGCATTACTCAGGCCACTGGCAGTTCTTTTGCACCTCTGAGTCCTTGTGCCTGCTGTTCCCCCCACCTAAGAAGGTATTCCTCTTCATTCACATGGCCCTCCTTCTTGGCTATCCTGTGTAACCTGTTTCTTTCCTTCATAAGAGATTCTATAATTAATTATCTTGGCTATTTATTTATTTATTCCTTTACTTGTGTATTATTTGTCTCTCCCATTAGAATGTAAATGTAAAGGAGGCAGGGACATGGTGGGCATGGTGTCTCATGCCTGTAATCCCAGTACTTTGAGAGGCCAAGGCAAGAGGATTGCCTGAGCCCAGGGGTTCAAGACCAATCTAGGCAACTTGGTGAGATCTCATCTCTACAATGAATCGAGAAAAACTAGCTGGGTGTGGTGGCACACATCTGTAGTTCCAGCTACTTGGGAAGTTGAGGTGGAAGGATCACCTGAGCCCAGCAGGTTGAGGCTGCAGAGGCCTTGAGCATGCCACTGCACTTCAGCCTGGGTGACAGAGTGAGACTCCAACTCAAAAAAAAAAAAAAAAAAAAAGAAGAAGGCACGGACCTTATACCATTTCTAGCAGAATCTCTGGACACTGCATCTAATGCATAGTTGGTGCTTGGTAAAGAGCTCTCCTCTCCACATAGCATAGCAGGCCCTGTGAGGTCCTAACAATGCAGTTTGAAATCCTCCTTACTAGAAATTATTTATGATCCTCCTGAACTAAAGCATACCAGCTATGATGTCTTGATTAATGTCATATAGGTTGGAGTGACAGACATACAGTCACATAATTTAGAATTGTAGTTGTCTTCATGGAGTAAGTTTTCCAACAAGAAGTCAACACTGGGTTTGTCTTAGCTTAGGCTACCATAATAAAATACCAAGGACTACGTGCTTTAAACAACGAACATCTATTTTCTCACATTCTAGAAGCTGGAAGTCCAAGATCAAAGATGATTCAATTTCTGGCTTGTAGATAGTCACTTCTTCTCTATGTCCTCATATGGCAGACAGATGAGAGAGAGCAAGAGGGAGAGAGACAGGTAGACAGACAGACAGATAGGAGAGACAGCCAGCCAGCCAGGAGAGAGAGAGAGAGAGAGAGAGAGAGACAGGGAGAAAAAGAGAGAGAGAGAGATAGGAGAGAGAGAGAGAGACAGACAGATAGGAGAGACAGCCAACCAGTCAGACAGGAGGGGGGGGAGAGAGAGAGAGAAAGAGAGAGAGAAAGTGAGAGGAGAGAGGGAAAAAGAAAGTGAGGGGAGAGAGAGAGAGAGAGAAAAGAGACACACAGAGAGAAACAGACAGGAGAGACAGGAAAGAGAAACAGAAAGGAGAAAGACACACACAAACACACACACAGAGAGAGAGACAGGAGAGAGAGAGAGAGCAGCAGCAGAAGAGAGAGGAGAAAGAGACAGGAGAGAGTGAGAGAGAGACAGACAGAGGAGGAGAGAGCAGCAGGAGAGAGAGTGAGAGAAAGAAAGAGGAGAGAGAGACAGAGGAGAGAGAGGAGAAAGATACACACAGAGAGAGAGAGAGAGAGAGAGAAAGAGAGAGAGAGGCAGAAGAGAGAGAGAAAGAGAGAGAGAGAGAGGAAAGAAAGAGGAGAAAGAGAGAAACAGACAGGAGGGGGGGAGAGAGAGAAGAGAAAGAGAAACACACAGGAAAGAGGGACAGACAGGAAAGAAAGAAGGGAGAGAGAGCAGGGAGAGAGAGACGGAGAGAAAGAGAGAGGAGAGAGACAGGAGAGAGGAGACAAAGAGAAAAGAAAGAGACAGAGACAGACAGGAGAAAGAGAAACAGAGAGAGGGAGGGAGAGAGAGAGAGGGAGAGGGAGAGCAAGAGAGAAGAGAAAGCGTGCGCAAGAAACTTTTTTTCCACAGTCCTCTGAGATTCAGGCTTTACTCAAATGACTCCATTTAACCTTAATTACCTCCTAAAGATCCTATCTCCATATACAGTGTTGGGGGTGGGTGAGGGCTTCAACATATATATCTGGGAGATACTGTTCAGTCCATCACAGTGTCTAACCTCAATTAGGCTTCACCTTTTTTTGCAATGCCCCAGTATCCCCAGAATTGCAAAAAATACCTATAAACAGTTCAAATACTAATGATGCAAAGGAAATACATTTCAGCAGTGTACATCTTTAATATTAATGCAATTGTACAAAACTTTCTCAGGTACTCAAATGCCTAGTTTCTGTCTAAGGAAAGTTTATACTTAGAGAATTTTAACATGGAGAATCTTCAGTCTTTAGGTTTTACACTAAGCACAGGATTTTTATTTTCATCCTTTATTTTTATTGATACATAATATTTTATATATTCTTGGAGGTTCACTATATTTATTTTAATTTTAAGTTTTTTGAGTCGAAGTCTCACTCTGTCGCCCAGGCAGGAGGGCAGTGGCAAAATCACTGCTTACAGCAGCCTCAACTTCCTGAGCTCAGGCAATTCTTCTGCCTCAGCTTCCCCCGCCAAAATTTTTTTTATATAGCCAGACATGGTGGTGCTACTTGGAAGGCTGAGGTGGAAGGATCGCCTGAGCCCAGCAGGTTGAGACTGCAGTGGCCATTAGCATGCCAGTCTGGGTGAGATCCCAAAGTGCTGGGATTACAGGTGTGAGCCACCACTCCTGGCCCTATTTATTTAGTTTTAGAGGTGGAGTCTCATTCTGTTGCCTAAGCTGGAGTGTAGTGGTGTGATCATAGCTCACTGCAGCCTTGAACTCCTAGACTCAAGCAATTCTCCCACCTCAGTCTTCCGAGTAGCTGAGAGCACAGGAATGTGCCACTAAACTCAGCTAATTTATTCCTGTTTTTATTTTTATTTTTATTTATATTTTTTATTATCAATATTTTTTATTAGATGTTGTGGGGGTACAGTTAAGGGTTAGGTATACAAATACGTTTCATTCAGGCACCCTATTGATAAGAGGTGCTTCCCCATCCCGACAGATATTTGCTACCGTTAATCCCATCTCCCTCCCCCCGCCATAGTTTCCCACTACTGTCAGTCATTTTCTTATAGTATTAGGTTGGATGTTCAAGGTCCATTATATGAGTAAGAACATGTGATACTCGGACCTTTGTTTTTGTGAGAGGTCACTCAGTATTATAGACTCTAGTTCCATCCAGGTTGCTGCGAGATTCATGATTTTGTTCTTTTTTATGGCTGCGTAGTATTCCATTGTGTATATGTACCACATTTTTTAATCCAGTCCTCTTTTGATGGGCAGCATGGTTGCTTCCAGGTTCTTCCTATTGTGAACAATGCTGCGATAAACAAATAAAGGGCTTTGGCAAAGTCTCAGGATACAAAATAAATATTTTTATTTTTAAAGAGATAGATCTTGCTATGTTGGCCAGGATGGCTCAGACTTCTGACTTCAAGCTATCCTCCTGCTTCCATCTTTCAACCGTTTAGGGTTATAGGAGTGAGCCACACCTGGCAATATTTGTTATGCACAGAACTTGTAATGACCAAGTCAGGGTTTTGGTGTGTCTATTACCTCCAGTATTTACCATTCCTAAGTGTTAGAAGCATTTCAAGTCTTCTCTTCTAGTTGCTTTGAAATTTACAATTCGTTGCTAACTACGGTCACCTTGCTCTGCTACTGATCATTAGAATTTATACCTTCTATCTAAGGTATGTTTTTGCCCATTGTATCTATTGGCAACCTCTCTTTATCCCTTGTACTCATACCCTTCCTAGCCTCTGGTATCTATCATTCTACTCTCTACTTCCATGTGATTAACCTTTTTAGCTTCCACATAGGAGTGAGAACAAGTAATATTTGTGTTTCTGTGCCTGGTAGACTAAGCACAAGTTTTGCTTGTTTTTCTAGATTTTTTTTTAACTGAATATAAGATATCTTGCCTATTTCCTAATGTCAGAGGTAGGAAATAGATAAAATCACTTCAATTTTATTTTAATTGAATACTTGCAAATAGCTCCTTTTTATTTTTTCAAAGGTCAACATTTAATCCAAACAATGAATTCATGACACTTCAAATGCTAGGAAGATGTGGGCTATGACGCGCCCAATATTCTCTCTGCTTTGCTGGACGCAGTGGTCATTATGGTTATTGATGCAATAGAGGATTTTTTTTTAAGGAATAGACCTTATTTTGGGAGCATTTTTTAGGGTCACAGCATCATTGAACACAAAATACAGAAAGTTCCCAAATTACTGCCACCCGCCACTGTTGCCTTCCCATACCAGACAGGTACATTTGTGGCAATGAATGAACCCACACGGACACATCATTATCACCAGAGTTCATTGTTTGCCTTAAGGTGCACCTTGGGGGTTGTACATTCTGCAGATCTGGGCAAATGTGTAATGACAGGTATCCATCCTGTTGTGTCATACGGAAGAGTTTCACTGCCCTAAAGTCCTCAGTGCTCTGCCTCTGTACCTCTCCTTCTCCCAATCCCTGGAAGTCACTTATCTTTTTATGGTCTCCACCATTTTGCCTTCTCCAGAATGATACAGAGTTGGAATCACAACCTTTTCAGATTGGCTTCTTCACTTACTAACACACATTTAAGTTTCTTCCATGTCTTTTTGTGACTTGATAGCTTTTTTTTTCTGGGTGATTTTTTTCCCCCCTCTGGATAACATTCCATTATCTGGTTGCACTGGTTTGGTTTATCCGTTCATCTTGGTTGCATCTAAGTTTTGGTGATTATGAAGAAAACTGCTATAGACATCCGTGTGCAGGTTTTTGTGTTTTCAATTCATTTGGGTAAATACTAAGGAACATAATTGTTGGGTCTATATGTCTGGTCTTGTAGAAATGGAGATTAAAATTTTTTGTGTGTGCAACCAAGCCAGGTTGAAATCAGAAGGCATTGAGACACCAAATAAACCAATAACTACCCAGGAAATTGACTGTGTCATAAGAAGACTACCTACCAAAAAAAGCCCTGGACCACATGGTTTTCCAGCAGAATTCTACAAAACATACAAGGAGGAGCTGATACCAATCCTATTGAAAGTATTCCAGGGAATTGAGAAAGACGGCATTCTCCCCAAATCATTTTACGAAGCTAACATCACTCTAATACCCAAACTGGGTAAAGACTCAACAACAACAAAAAAAGAGAGCTCCAGGCCAATATCTCTTATAAACATAGATGCAAAAATCCTGAACAAGATTCTAGTAAATCAGATCCAAAAACACGTCTCAAAAATTATCCACCATGACCAAGTAGGCTTCATTCCTAGCATGCAGGACTGGTTCAACATTCGCAAGACCATAAATGTAATTAAATACATCAACAGATGTAAAAACAAGAACCACATGATGATTATATCATTAGTTGTAGAAAAAACTTTTGATAAAATCCAGCATCTCTTCTTGATAAAAACCCTCAAACACCTAGGTATAGATGGAACATACCTCAAAATAGTAAGCTCTATCTACGATTAACCTACAGCTAGCATATTGCTAAATGGTCAGAAATTGGAAACATTTCCCCTGAAAACTGGAGCAAGACAAGACTGCCCACTCTTGTCCCTCTTGTTCAACATTATGTTGGAAGTCCTAGCTAGAGCAATTAGACAAAAGAAGGAAATCAGGAGTATCCAAATAGGAAAAGAAGAAATTAAGTTATCCCTCTTTGCTGATGATATGATCTTCATATAAAAAATCCAAGAAAATCTGTCAAAAACCTGCTTGCACTGATAAAGGACTTTAGCAAAGTCTCAAGGAAAATGTGCAAAAGACAGTTGCATCATTATACACCAAGCAGGCAGTGAACCAAATAAAAAGCACAATCCCATTAACAATAGCCACACACACACACAAAATGAAATATCTTGGCATCTTCCTAATCAGAGAAGTGAAAGACCTTTACAATGAGAACTACAAAGCACTGCTCAAAGAAATTCAAGAAGATACAAACAAATGGAAAAATATTCCATGCTCATGGATAGGAAGAATCAACATTGTCAAGATGTCCATCCTACCAAAGGCAATCTACAGATTCAATGCAATACCCATTAAATTACCAACATCATTCTTCTCAGACCTGGAAATGCCAATACAGAAATTCACATATGGAAGCATAAATGACCACAAATAACCAAAACAATCCTTAGCAAAAGAAACAAAACAGGAAGTATCACACTTCCAGACTTCAAACTTTACTATAAGTCTATAGTAATCAAAACAACCTGGTATTGGTACAAGAACAGGCATACAGACCAATGGAACAGGATAGAGATTCTGGAAGCAAAGCTTCAATTTCTCAACCAACTCATCTTTGACAAAACCTCCAACTACAATCACTGGGGAGAGGAGAGCCTATTCAGTAAATGGTGCTGGGAAAACTGACTGATCACATGCAGAAGATTGAAACAGGACCCCTACCTATCACCATACACAAAAATTAATTCTAAATGGATCAAAGACCTAAACGTAAAACCTCAAACTACAATAATCTTAGAAAATGCAGAAGACCTACTCTAATGGAAATTGGAACTGGCAATCAATTCCTGATCAAAACCCCAAGTGCCCATGCCATAAGAGATAAGATAGACAAGTGGGACGTTATCAAACTGACAAGCTTCTGCAAAGCAAAAGAAACTATCAAGAGAGTGGAGAGATAGCCCACAACTGGGAAAAAATATTTGCCAACTGTGTGTCTGACGAAGGCCTAACATCTAGTCTCTACAAGGAACTCAAACGCGATGAAAGGAAAAAAACAAACAGCCCCATTAAAAAGTGGGCAAAAGACACGAATAGACACTTCTCAAAAGAAGATATATGGGCAGGCAACAGACACATGAAAGAGTGTTCAGCCTCACTAATCATCAGAGAAGTGCAAATCAAAACCACATTGAGATACCACCTAACTCCAGTAAGAATGACCATCATTAATAAAACAAACAACAGATGCTGGTGAGGACGCGAAGGAAAAGGAACACTTCTACGCTGCTGGTGGGAATGCAAACTAGTGTAAACTCTTTGGAAGATGGTCTGGCAATTTCTGAAGGAACTAGAAATGACCTTCCATATGACCCAGCAATCCCACTATTGGAAATATACCCAGAGGAACTCAAGTCATTCTACCAAAAAGATACCCACACATGCATGTTTGTTGCAGCTGTACTCACAATAGCAAGAACATGGAACCAACCATGCTTCCCACTGAATTAAAAATATGTGGTACGTATACACAATGGAACATTATGCAGCCATAAAGGACAAACATATGGACTTCGTAGCAACTTGGATGGATTTAGAATTGATCATACTCAGTGATCTATCACAGAAACTCCTAAGTAGACCTTGAACAATTATCATAATACTATAAGAAAGGGATTGGAAGCCGGGCTCGGTGGCTCAGCCTATAATCCCGTGCCTTTGGGAGGCTGAGGTGAGTGGATTGCCTGAGCCCGCGGGTTGGAGACCCACCTGGGCAGGCGAGACCTC
>NW_007260517.1:462390-469029 GCF_000164805.1 Carlito syrichta
GGAGTCAACAGATCAAGGCTGCGGTGGCCAGGAGTGGCCACTGCACTCCAGTCTGGGCGAGAGTGAGACTCCAACTCAAAAAAAAAGGGATTAGCAGTAGTGGGAAACTGCCAGGAGAGGCAGGGTGGGACTGGCAGTTGAGGGAAACTGTCAGGGAAGGGAGGGGCACACCTCATCAACAAGGATACCTGCATAATGAACATTTGTATACCTAACCCTGAATTGTACCACACATCTTTAAAAGAAAAAAAAAATTTGTGTGTGTGTGTCTTTCTTTGTATTTATTTATTTATTTCAGTGGTTTTAGGGAGTACACATAGTTTTTGGTTACATGACTGCATTGTGTAGTTGTGAAGAAGTCTGGGCTTTAAGTGTGCCCCCCCACCTGTGCACATTGTACAAAACAGGTGGTTTTTCATCCCTCCCCTCTTCCCCTCTTTCCCTTTTGAGTTTCTGGTGTCCGCTATACCATTCTTTGGCATAAATTAAATGTCTATTGTACCAATCTCTGGTATAAAATTATTAACAGGCAGGGCATAGTGGCTCAAGCCTGTAATCCCAGCACTTTGGGAGGCCGAGGTCAGAGGACAGCTTGAGCCCAGGAATTGGAGACCCACCTAAGCAACATAGCAAGACTTCTCTACAAAAAAATCAGCAAACATGGTGGTGTGCTGGGTATGGTGGCTTGCACTTGTAGTCCCAGCTACTGGGGAAGCTGAGGCAGAAGGATCACCTGAGCCCAGGTGGCTGAGGCTGCGGTGAGCCATGACTGAGCCACTGCACTCTGGCCTGGGTGACAGGAGACTCTGACTGAAAAAAAAATTATTTGCAAATAATTTTTAAATGGTTAATAATTTCTAAGTGGTTAAATGTTCACCCCACCACAAGGTGTGCCTTTCCAGTAGCCGGGGGCCTCTGCGTATGACTGGGAAGTTGTGTCCACACAAGGTGTCAGGCCAGGAGGGCAAGTGCTGGGCTGACCAGCCATCCTCCCAGCCGGTGTGTAGCTGCACTGGCTCAAGGAAGGGGATGCTTCTTCCTTTCTGAGTTCCAGAAGCTTCCCTGTGAGTTACGTTAGGCCTCAAGAGCAGTCTTGAGCCCTGGCCTGGTTGGTTCTCCTGTTTCTCTTTTTCCTAGAGAATTCATTTTCTCCAAGGCTGCCGAGGTTGGAATGGAGAAAGAAAAATCATTTTGTCTTTCTTACGCCCTCTAAAGTTCTTAAACTTCCCATTCAAGAGCTTGCCCTGGGGCTCATCTGAAGACCAAAGCTCCATCTGCCATCTGCTCTGAGTCTCAGACAATTCTTAGGCAAGGCTAAAGGGCCTCTGCTTCCCTTGCTCTCCAGCAGCCTCTCAAGGTCAAGGTCCACGAAAAGCTCTATTTTTCCTTATCCAGAGGAGACCTCAGTATTCTTTTTTTCTTAACCTAAACATGTTTGTGTGGTAACCAGTAGGTGGCAGCATTTCCATGCTTTTCTTGTTCCGAGAGCTCCATGCTTGAGACAGGATTGATGTCAAAGCAGAATAGATTCACAGCGTTCCCCAAGAAGCACGTTACTCAGAATTTTTTTGTTTTGTTCACTGATAACTGAATTTTTTTTACTTTTTTCATTATTAAACTCTTCTTTTTTATTTGTAATGATTTTGAATTTATGTAAAAGTTGTCATTACCGTATAAGAACCTTAGTTTCTCCGGAATCATTTGGGAGTAAGTTACTGATGTGATACCCATCACCACCAAATACCATATATGTACTTCTAGAACAAGGACATTTTCCTACGTAGACATGGTACCGCTATAAAAAAAAAATAAATTTTTTTTTTTTTTTTTGGTCAGGGTCCAGCTCTGTTACCCAATCTGGAGTGCAGAGGCACAATCATGGCTCACCACAACCTCAAACTCTTGGGCTCAAATGATCCTCCTGCTTCAGCCTCCCAAGTAGTTGGGACTATAGGCATGTGTTACCATGCCCAGCTAAGTTTTTCTTTTTCTTTTTTTTTACTTTTTGTAGAGACGAGGTCTTGCTGTGTTGCCCAGGCTGGTCTTGAACTCCTATGTTCAAGCATTCCTCTGGCCTTGGCCTTCCAAAATGCTGGGATTACAGGCATTGAGACTCCATGCCTGGCCAAAATCAGGAAATTAATGTTGATGCATTACCTGTAATCCTGCAATCCTTAGACACCATTCAGGTGTCGCCATTTGTCCCAGTGATGCCCTTTATAGCAAAATGACCCTGTCCAAAGTCATCATTGTATTCAGTTATCATGTCTCCTACTATCCTTCAAATTGGACAAGTTCCCGTCTTCCCTTGCCTTCTGTGACCTTGATTCCTTTGAGATTACACACATTATTTTATAGGATGTTCCTCAAGTTGGGATTGTCTGCGTTCCCTACTATGAGATTCAAGTTAAGCATGCTTGGCAGGAATATCCTTGCATCCAGATTATCAGGTGGCACATGGGGCTGATCTGTCTCCTACTTGTGATGTTGACTTTGATCACCTCATTATTGTGTTGTCTACACGCCTTCTTCATTGTAAATCCCTTTACAACTCACAGAACTTGTAAGGAGGAACTTTCGAAACTATGTGTCATGTTTATCATCAAACTTTCAAATTATTCATTCATTTATTTATATCAGTTTGGACTAAGGAGCTGTTGCTTCACTTAATGGATTATTTACTTTGATGCTCAAATTGTTTTGGAATTAGTCAGTGAGAACTACTTCAAGATGTCTTTTTTAAAAAATTTTTTTGAATCAGAGTCTCACTCTGTTGCCCAGACTGGAGTGCAGTGGCATGCTCATGGCCACTGCAGCCTTGACCTGCTGGGCTCAGGGGTGATCCTTCCACCTCAGTCTTCCAAGTAGGTAAAACTACAGGTGAGTGCCACCCACATCCAGCTGATTTATTTATTTATTTAATTTATTTATTTTTTGAGTTGGAGTCTCACTCTGTTGCCCAGATTGGAGTGCAGTGGCATGCTCATGGCCACCGCCACCTCCACCTGCTGGGCTCTGGCAATCCTTCCGCCTCAGCCTTCCAAGTAGCTGGAACTATAGGCGTGCGCTACCACACCCGGCTAGTTTTTGATTTATTGTAGAGATAAGGTCTTGCCAAGTTGCCCAGGCGGGTCTCGAACCCGTGGGCTCAGGCACTCTACTCACCTCAGCCTCCCAAAGCGTGGGATTACAGGCTGAGCCACCGAACCTGGCTTGATTTTTTAATTTATTATAGAGATGAGGTCCCACCAAGTTGCTTGGGCTGCTCTTGAACCCCTGGGCTCAGGTAATCCTCTCACTTGAGACTCTGCCTCCCAAAGTACTGGGATTACAGGCGTGAGCCACTGCGCCCAGCACCAAGATGTCTTTTATGTCTTTCAGATATACCCTTTCAGTAATTTCTGGCACATGTCCAAAACTCAAATTGTACTTTCCCTGTCCCCAAATTAGCCACTTTCTCCTCAGAATCCTGGATTCCTGTAGAGTGGAGTGATATTTAGAAACCACAAGCGGGATGAGCACACTGCTATTTTAGTATCATTGCTCCCAACCCTTTCAGATGCACAAAACTAGGAATATATATATATATATGTAGGTATGTATATATGCACACCACCATGCCCAGCTAATTTTTTGACTTATTGTGGATACGAGGTCTTGCCATGTTGCTCAAGCTGGTCTTGAACCCTTGGACTCACACAATCCTCTCGCCTCTGCCTCCCAAAATATTGGATTGTACATGTATAGCTAGACATATATCAGACAATCACAGCTGCATTTATTTCGTTATTTCTATATACTGAAAACTCTGAGTTCACACCAGAGCCAACTACATAATTTGCGGGACCCAGTGCAAAATGGAAATGTGGCGTCTCTTGTTCAAAAAGCAGGAAAAATAGGTACTGTTAGAAGTACTGACATACAAACCTTTTTCCTGTCTTTCACAGTCTTTCTTGACCCCTCACAGTGTTTTTTATTTGCTATTTAATGTCACTCTAAGAAAAGAATAATGAAAAATTTGAATTACTAGCATGGATTTTTAACATTCATCTTTATGTTGTGCAGTGCCAGTGTTCAGGGCAAATATAAGAGTGTTTAACTCATAAGTGACTGACTGATAATGACACAATGCATACTTTGTGGCTTGTCCAGGCGTAAGTATTGTGATCCTACCCGAAGAGTGGAAACGGTGCGCAAAATTAACTCAACTGTTTCTATTTCACCTTCTTGCACATTCTAAGACAGGCTCCACCTTTAGCTTGCTGATGAGGAAGGAGGGATGAAAAGGGAAAGGACCTATGGGTGCCCTCTCTTTCCTTTTCCTTCAGCGAAGCCATTTTCTGCATAGCTGGTTGGCTAATACAAAATAACATGAGCCATAAAATGTTACTCAAAGGTCAGAGGTTCAGTCTAGGTCCCTTTGCTTTCTGCAAAGAAAGCCAATTGCTGAGACAAAGAGTATTGCCAGGGAAGAAGGACTTGCATTCAGGTGATACCACCCGAGGAGGATGGGGCAGCAACCTCAGATCCCCCAGCTGATCGAAATTGGGAGCTTAGGCCGGGCTTGGTGGCTTAGCCTGTAATCCCAGCACTTTGGGAGGCCGAGGTGAGTGGATTGCCTGAGCCTGCAGGTTCGAGACCCGCCTGGGCAACTTAACAAGACCTCATCTCTACAATAAATAAAAAAATCAGCTGGGAGTGGTAGCGCACGCCTGTAGTTCCAGCTACTCGGAAGGCTGAGGCGGAAGGATCGCCGGAGCCCGGCAGTTCGAGGCTGCAGCGGCCGGGAGCGCCACTGCACTCCAGTCTGGGTGACAGAGTGAGACTCCAACTCAAAAAAAAAAAAAAAGAAAGAAATTGGGAGCTTATATAGTGGGGGTTTGTTGGGGGAGGGGGTGGGGAGAACAAGAATTGGGGAGGGGTAAGAAACCAATACCCAAAAAACCAGAATTTATTTATAAAAAATTGTGTATTTATTCTTACATGTGTAGACATCTGTCACTTCAAAGTACCCTCCGTGTGATGCAAAACACCTATCGAGATGATTTTGCCACCGATCAAACAGTTTCTGAACATGTCCGTTTTGATGCCTTTTAGTGCTTCTGCTGTTTTATATTTCACCTTTTCCACATCAACAAAATGTTTCCCTTTGAGGACTTTTTTCATCTAGAGAAACAAAATAAAGTCACTCAGGGCAAGATCAGGTGAACAGAAAGGGTGGGGCATAAGGGCCATGTCGTTTTTGGTCAAGAAGTGCTGAACACTCAGTGCAGTGTGGGCAGGGCCACTTGTAAATCATCCATCATGAAATGGGCAAACACCTTGAAAGAATCTCCAGAAAAAAAAATTTACTGATGCGAATGCGAATGCAGCCTCACAACAACGCTAGCTGGTACACTGATGTGGGTGGATTCCTAGAACACTTGTTAGTGGGGGAGGCCTGTACTCCAAGGAGCCCGCCCTTCAAGAAATAATTCCTGTTTTTTTGGGTCCACCCCCATACACCCAGTGAGGGATCTGGCCTCTCATTGTCTGGATGCTGTGATCTGGTGAGTTTCAGGTTCTTGCCTGAGGGCTGATTTTCTGTGGAAAAAACTCAGATAAGACAAATGTTAAGTTTTAAGTCTTAAGACTGGGAGGGTCAATTTCTATGTTTATTTAAAAAAAAACCCAAAACCCATAAATATCAGTTCTATTGGGAAATTGGGCTGGTTTCAAAAGAACACACCAGGGTTCTTTGGTCTTTTGTGTTTATTTCTTTACTTTGGAAGCAAGTTCTAGTTAAAACAGAGTGTGTCGCTTGGGGCTATCAGTGCCCGGTTACTGTGATACAGCTGTAATTTGCTTGCAAGGACTTGGTTTGAGGACCCCCAAAGGCCACTCATTGTGTGCCCTGGGATTCCTGCACTCCTGGGCATCGCCAAGGCCACGCACGCTGCAGCAAGGAACTACAGACACACGCATTGCCTGTTTCTCTGCTTATTAGATGCCATGACCAAGACACAAGTTCAAAGATAAAATTATTAAGGGTTTCGAGATGATAACAGCAGAGTGTGAACCAAAGTGACCTCTTCTGAGCGTGGTCTCTGTGAGTGTCTGCACAGGTCCCACTGTCTTGGAAGCTGGCCTTGGTGCTGGCTTCCAACAACATAGAATAGCTGCCATGGATTTAGTTAGAATCCCCCAAACCACAGACCCTGTGCAAATGCTGACCATGGAAAAACACTCTTTTTATGTATCTTGCACAAGTGCATCTGGGAAGGGTGTTTGTTTATTTTATATTTTGAGCTGGAGTCTCACTCTGTTGCCCAGGCTGGAGTGCAGTGGCATGGTCACCCCAGCGTTGACCTGCTGTACTCTGGTGATCCTTTGCCTCAGCTTTCTAAGTAGCTGGAACTACAGGCACGCGCTACCACATTTGGCTAATTTTTGATTTATTGTAGAGACGAGGTCTTGCCAAGTTTCCTCTGCTGGTCTTGAACCTGCAGGCTCAGGCAATCCACTCACCTTGCCTCCCAAAATGCTGGGATTACAGGCTGAGCCACCGAGCCCAGCCTTATTTATTTTTTATTTTTATTTTTATTCTTTTGAGTTGGAGTCTCACTCTGTCGCCCAGACTGGAGTGCAGTGGCTGCTCCC
>NW_007260517.1:469049-469285 GCF_000164805.1 Carlito syrichta
GCCTCGACCTGCTGGTCTCCGGTGATCCTTCCGCCTCAGCCTTCCAGTAGCTGGAACTACAGGCACGCTACCACACCCGGCTAATTTTTGATTTATGGTAGAGATGAGGTCTCGCCAAGTTGCCCAGGCGGTCTTGAACCTGTGGGCTCAGGCAATCCACTCAACTCAGCCTCCCAAGGCGTGGGATTATAGGCTGAGCCACCAAGCCCGGCTTTTTTTTTTTTTTTTTTTTTAAA
>NW_007260517.1:469413-476368 GCF_000164805.1 Carlito syrichta
TTGTAGAGATGAGGTCTCACCAAGTTGCCCAGGCTGGTCTTGAATCCCTGGACTCAGGCAATCCTCTTGCCTTGGTCTCCCAAAGTGCCGGGATTATAGGCTTGAGCCACTGTGCCTGGCCTTTTTTTTTTTTTTTTTTTTAAATTTTTTAATTTGAAAGATGCAAGGTATAATTCAGGGTTAGGTATACAAATGTTCATTATGCAGGTACCCTTGTTGATGAGGTATGCCACTCCCCTCCCCTGGCAGTCTCCCACTACTGCCAATCCCTTTCTTATAGTATTATGAAAATTGTTCAAGGTCTGCTTATGAGTGAGGACATGTGGTACTCAGTTCTTTGTTTCTGTGATAGATCACTCTAAGTCCATCCAAATTGCTGCAAAGTTCATAATTTTGTCCTTCTTTATGTCTGCATAATATTCCATTGTGTATATGTAATCAAGTGTGTTTAACTGACATACATCATCTTGCAAAGACTCCCTCAATCTGCCTGAGGTGAGTTGCTATGGAATTCACTGATTGTTATCCTCTTTCTAATCCATTTAGAAAAAAAATTCCCTAAGGCAAAACTCATGTTTCAAGTCTTTCCTCAACAATTCTTTGTTCTGACATATTTAGTTACCAAGATGCCGTAGTCAGTTTTCAGTCATGCAAAAGAGGACCTCAAGAGCAGTTGAGGAACACGTGTAGGAGTGCCAATCATGATGTTGCATATTTATTTTATCTCCTTCACTTCCTGCTAAGAAGTTTCCTCCCACAGGAAGTTAGTCAGATTTGTGTAGGTTATAATTCTCACTTCTTATTTCTTCAAATGTTTCACTTGGGCATTCTGTCTGGAAAGATTCAGTGCAATGGTATCTCTTTTGTTTTTGAGCTAAGAGTCTCACTTTATTGCCTAGGCAGGAGTACAGAGCACAATCATGGTTTACTGCAGCCTCAGACACCCAGGCTCAAGCAATCCTCCTGCCTCAGCCTCCTGAGTAGCTTGGACTACAGGTGTGTGCCACCACTCTGGCTAATTTTTTTTTTTTTTGTAGAGATTAGGTCTTGCTATGTTGCCCAGGCTGGTCTCAGTCTCCTTGACTCAGACAATCCCCTGCTTTGGCTTTCCAAACTGTTGGGATTACAGGCGTGAGCCACCATGTCTGACCTAGTGCCTCTCTTTGAAGCCTCAGACCAAATTGATCACTCCCTCTGCTCCTCCCTTTTTTCTGGTACTTACTGGTTTAAATTCTAACAATTCACTCCTACACCTGCTTTCTTCACAAGTTTCAAGTTTCTCCAGAGAATGGGGTCGTCATTCATTTTTGTATCCCTAAAACTTATCCAAGGGCTTGATACCTGATATGTGTCAATTAAAAATTGGGACTCTGAGTACTTAACAACTCTTTCCTTTAGTTGTTTGCTTCCCACATTTTAGTCTGTCATTTTTCTCAGTTAAGATGGCAAAAGGAAAAGGAAGCATTTCCCTATATACCAATGACATGGCTTTGTTATCAATCATGAGGCACTATCTAAAGAGACATCCAAGGATCATCAGGGAGTATAATATAAGATAGTCTCATCCAGGCCAGGCATGGTGGCTTATGCCTGTCATTCCGGCACTTTGGGAAGCCAAGACAAGAGGACTGCCTGAGTCTAGGGGTTCAAGACCAGCCCTGGCAACTTGGCGAGACCTTATCTCTACAATAAATAAAAAAATTAGCCGGACGTAGTGTCACGCACCTGTAGTCCCAGCTACTTGGAAGGCTTAGGTGGAAGGATCACTTGAGCTCAGTAGGTCGAGGCTGTGGTGGTGGTGAGCGTGCCACTGTACTCCAGCCTGGGTGACAAAGTGAGACTCCAACTCACACACACAAAAAATAGTCTCATCCAAAGCCCAGGTGTCATTTTTAAAGGCTCCTTGCCCTGCGTGTTGCATGGTCAGATCAACTTATTTCAGCGTCTTGTTTAAAGACATTCTGACTCTTTACTAAAATTTGAAATAAAACAGCTACAAACCGAATTTGATAAGATTCATATAAAAAAAAAATTTGTCTGGCAATGCTTATTGTGGGTGTCCTTAATACCCTGCAACTTGTACTTTACGGATCTATTTGTCTTCAAGAGTCTTGAAGGAGACCTAGAAGTATCCCCTGGGGAATGATGGCCCCGCCTCCCACTGCTGTCCTGGGCCGCCTCCATGTGGAGTGAATGACACACTAGTTCATTCTATACCCTCTACCTCAACCCAGCTGACCACGGAGGGGTGTGGTCCTGCCCACATACGTTACATATATTGTCATTTTACTTTGGAAAATTGTCAGAGTTAAAACCCCAAACTCTCTGCTGTCCAATATTTATCCAAATCAAGAAACAATATTTGGAGTAGTTTGTCTATAGCATGACTGCTTGGTCCATCACACGAGAACCCCCACATGATAGATTTTGTTCTTGCATCACCTTGGACATCTGCTTGCTCTTCTTTGTTATTATTATGATGATGAGAAAAGAGATGCAGTCCATCTGTTCTCTAGATTTTTCTAGATGCTCTAAAAATGATTCTTGGGCTGGGAAGACCATTGGATTGTGTTGTACCCAAATCCTGAATCTGAGAGACCACCAAAGAGCCAGCTCCGATGCAAATCACACGAGGGTCTTTATTCAGGCTCGAGTCTGGGCTCATGTCTGTAACAGGCACAATGGTACAGGAACGAGAGCCCCGACCTAGTACAGCAAGTGGTTTATATACACAGTTGCGAGGGAAGGGCTGGGCATGACCGGTTTTTCTTAGACTTGAGACATTGTTCAATTAGAAGAGGGCATGACGTAGAAAACGAAGTCCATGGACCTTGCATAATTAGTACTCAATTAGGTCTGCGGTGATATTGGGGGATAGGAGTGCTTGAGATTGGTGGGTTCGCTTTTGATTTGCATGGGCGTGGGCTCGGCTGCCCGTGATTGACTACTAATGGCTACACGGGCAGAGTGGAGTTAGTTAAGCCATCTGGAATGTTAGATAAGCTGTGGTTTACACAGTCACTGTGACTGTGCATAAATCAGCTCGGGCATACAAGCAGGTTTGAAATAACACAGAGCCTACCAGAAGAGCGGCTGGCGCCACAGAGCCCACCATAATTCAAGCAAAGGAATGTCCGGGAGGGGCTTATTGCTTAACATTCACACACTGCCAGCAATGGTTGCAGAAGCAGAAGAAGCTGGTTATTTCAATTAACATGGTTATTATGGGACAAACAAAAACTTAACAAAGTTCTAAGTACAAACACTGCAAATATTTTGTAACTTTACGGTCAGTTACTACCAGGCGCCTTACATATGCCTAGTCTTACGGGGTTTGAGGTAGGGATTTATAAATTACAGCAAACGTGAGGTAGGGGTTTATAAAATACAGTGAACGTGAGGTAGGAATTCATGCAGTAAATGTTTCTTTCATAGGAAGTATAGTTCTTTCGAGTCCTTTGAGTCTCTCAGATTGCTGCTCACATGCACCATATAACTTTGTTCTTTTGTTGACCTCCATTCACCGAACAAGTGAGGAGTCATCAAGTGAGAGCTTGGGCTTCAGAGAGAGGCATTCCATTTCAATTTTGCTCTAATCCTGGTTCTTCCTCTTGCCACCTGTGTATCCACAGGTAGCTTACCTGACTTCTCTAAGCCTCAGTTTCCTCATCTGTAATACAAGGTAAGGATGCTGCTGACAAGGTTGTGGTGATGACTAAATAAGTAATTCATGGATGGCACTTAGTATAGTGCCTGCCCATAGTAAGTACTCTCTCTCTTTATATTTGTTAGGTCTCCAAAAATGTTAAGTCTGTGGGCCTGTGTCCTGAGCTGGTGCCACGGATAAGATGCAAAGAATTGTACAGAAATTAGATCGGAAAATATAGTTTATTTAGAAAATAGATTAGAGAGAGAAAGGAGATTCACCTTTCCAAGGTAGTGGAGGGGGCCAGAGCTCAGGGAAACGAAAGGATGGCAGCCTCTGCTTAAGGTTGAATGCTTTTTAAACCTTCCGTTTGGTGTGGGGATATGTTGTTAACGTGATTGGTGATGGTCTGTTTTATATCATCAGGAAGGGGCAGGTGAAATGGGTGAGTTAGTCACATAACTGTTGCCAGGATGATGGAGTCTGTGTTACCTGGGTCATGAAGGGCTGCTTTATGTGATGGGGTCTGTCTGTGTCATATAGGTCATCCTGGTTCTTTAGTGCTAAAAGACAGACTTAGAGTAGAAAGATAAACAGTGCAAAGCAGGCTTGGGGAAGGGTTTGTACATTTTCAATAGCTATCTCTGGAAAAACAATTCTGACCTTGACTGACTAAAGGATAAATTAAAGTGATCTGCTAGAAAAACATGACAAAACTAAGCAATACTAAAATGGCTACTCTTTTGCTAAGATTATTTCATTAAATCATTCCATTTTGGCATTTTACCCTTTCAATACAGATATATATTTTCTTTTTTTTTTGATCTGGAGTCTCACTCTGTCACCCAGACTGGAGTGCAGTGGCCACTCCTGGCCACCGCAGCCTCCACCTGCTGGGCTCCGGCAATCCTTCCACCTCAGGCTTCCAAGTAGTTGGAACTACAGGCACACGCTACCACACCCGGCTAATTCAGATATATATTTTCAATGTATTTTTAAATTTTTTTTGAGTTGGAGTCTCACTCTGTCATCCAGGCTGGAGTGCAGTGGCATGCTCACAGCCACTACAGCCTTGACCTGTTGGATTCAGATGATCCTTTCGCCTCAGCCTTCCAAATAGCTGGAACTACAGGCTTGTGCCACCATACCTGGCTAATTTTTTGATTTATTGTAGAGATGAGGTCTTGCCCACTTGTCTTGTTAAACCCAAGATTTAAAATCCGAGAGACCACAAAGAGCCAGCTCTGGTGCAAACACACGAAGGTCTTTATTCAGGCTCGAGTCTGGGCTCACGTTTGAAACCGACGCAGCGACTTCAGGGACGAGAGCCCTGATCCAGTATAGCAAGCAGTTTTTATGCACAATTACAGAGGGAGGGGAAAGAACTTTAAACTTGTTTTTACACGATTGGGTAATCTTTCCTAATGGGTATGGGGGCACTTGGGATTGGTAGGTTTATTTTCTGGTTTGTGCGGGCTCTAGCTTAGTTGCCTGTGATTGATAGGAAACGGCTAAACAGGCAGAGTGGAATGTCAGATAAGCTAGGTTTACGCAGTCACTGTGTGTAAATTAACTTTGGCATGGGAGCCGGAGGTTTGAATCAACATAGAGCCCACCAGGAGAGTGGCTAGCGCCAGAGTCTACTGTAATCTAAGCAAAGGAATGTCCAGAAGGGGCTTATCGCTTAACAAGAGTTCTAAGTACAAACACTGCTTAAGACATTGTATAACTACACAATCAGTCACTACCCGGCACCCGACATGTGCCTAATTCTATGGGGTCTGAGGTAGGATTTAAAGTACTAAGAATTCATAAAATACAATGAACGTGAGGTAGGGATATACAAAATATAGTGAACGTGAGGTAGGGATATATAAAATATAATGAATGTGAGGTAGGGATATATAAAATATAGTGAGTGCTTCTTTTACAGCAAGTATAGATTTTTAAGTTTCTTGGGTCCCTCAGTCTAGGCTGGTCTCACATCCTGGATTCAGGCAATCTTCTCATCTCGGCCTCCCAAAGTGCTGGACTACAGGTGTGAGCCACCATGCCCAGCCTTTAATGTATTTTTAAAAACTATTTTAACATTGTTTTTAACTGCCCATTGGTATACTGTCCTTGGTCTGCATGGGAGTAACATTATAGTCATTGATGGACTATTATATGCCAGGCATAACTTAAGTTGCTGGTGGAAATGCAATGAACAAAACATTAAATAATCTCTGCCCTCAAGGAGCTTGTATTGTAGTTGACCTGGGTGGCAGGGAGGCAATAAACATAATAAATGAGTAAATTACTTATACAGGAGAAGTAAGAAGCACTAAGGAAGCAGAGTAGAGCAAGATAGTGCAGGAGGTTTGCACTGTAAGGAGGGTGTGTGCTAGGCCTTGGATAAACACAAGAAGGATGATATCTAGGGAAGAGCATCCCACTCATGCCTCTAGGTGGAGTGAGTGCCTGGAGGGAGAGAGGTGGTTCCCTTAGACCTTGTTGGCCTCTGAAAGGACAATGGTTTTTGCTTTGAATGAGATAGGAGCCCTTGGAGGGATGTGGGTTGAGAATATGGTGTTCAACTGTGTGTTATATAGCTTTCTTCCTTTTCCTTCTTCCTTACTATCCTTCTTCCTCCTTCTCCCTCCTTCCCTCCCTCCCTTTCTTCCTCCTTCCCCACCTCTCTCTCCCTTCCTTCTTTCTTTTCTTGCTTCCTGTTTTCTTCTTCCCTTCCCCCTCCAATTCCTCTCTTTCTTTTCCTGTCTCTTTTTTCCTTATTCTTTCTCTCCCTCTTCATTTTCCTCTTCCCCTCTTCCTCCTCCTTCTGCTGATAGATCAACACAAAACATTTCCTAAAATTGCAGTGTAAAGTCAGCTATGTTGCTGAAAGCTGAGAGAGAAGATTATAAAAGATTATGAAAAGTGTAACTTGTGTGACTTCCAAAGTTGTGTTTGTTCTGTTGTGAGCCAGAAAGTTAGTTTACATCAACTTTCAGATTAAAGCAAGAGGCCCTGTTTAGTAATGGTTAGGTTAACTATTAGGTAGCAAATCCTGACTTGGTTATCTGTATAACTTGCTCAAAGCACTACATGACTTCAGAGCACTTACCCCAGTTAGTTAGGACTTTCTTGATTACATGATTGTTTGCTTAATAGGTATTTCCTCCACTTGACTATAAACTCCACAAAGACATAGGCTGTGTTGTTTTGAAAATCAGCATTGTAGCCAGGCTCGGTAGCTCAGCCTGTAATCCCGCGCCTTTGGGAGGCTGAGGTGGATTGCCTGAGCCCGCAGGTTCGAGACCCGCCTGGGCA
>NW_007260517.1:476896-483724 GCF_000164805.1 Carlito syrichta
CGCTGCCCAGGTGGGTCTCGAACCTGCAGGCTCAGGCAATCCACTCACCTCAGCCTCCCAAAGGCGCGGGATTACAGGCTGAGCCAACCAGCTCGGCTGTCTCATTTTTTTTTTTTTTTAACTGCCTTAATGCCAGAGCATACATTATGAAAACTCTGTTTAGAGCGTCATAGGCAGATATATTACTGGTTGAAAATCTGTCTATTTAAGAATGTGTTGACTGGGCACAGTGGCTCATGCCTGTAATCCCAGCACTTTAGGAGGCAGAGACTAGAGGATTGCCTGAGCCCAGGGGTTCAAGACCAGCCTGGGCAACTTGGAGAGACCTCGTCTCTACAATAAATCAAAAAATTAACTGGGCGTGGTGGTGTGCACCTCTGGTGCCAGCTACTTGGAAGGCTGAGGCAGAAGGATCACCTAATCCCAGCAGGTCAAGGCTGTGGTGGCCGTGAGTGTGCCACGGCACTCCAGCCTGGATGAGTGAGTCTATGATTAAAAAAAAAAATGTTGAGCCGGGCTCCATGGCTCAGCCTGTAATCCTGTGCCTTTGGGAGGCTGAGGTGAGTGGATTGCCTGGCCCAGGTTCGAGACCTGCCTTGGCGAGACCTCATCTTTACCATAAATCAAAAATCAGCCAGGCGTGGTGGCACGCGCCTGTAGTTCCAGCTACTTGGAAGGCTGAGGCGGAAGGATCGCCGGAGCCCAGCAGGTGGAGGCTGCGGTGGCCGGGAGCAACCCTGCACTCCAGTCTGGGCGACAGAGGGAGACTCCAACTCAAAAAAAAAAAAAGTTGTAATCCAACATTTTATACAACAAGATGTGGGCCATAGAGCCCAACTTCATCATGATTTAGCAGTTGTCTGAAATTTTCTCACTCTGCCAATTTGTTTTAAAGTTTCAGAGGAATGATAAATTCTCATAAGATAACCCATTTTTTTGTGTGTGGAAATGAAAGAATTCAGGAGACTCGGCTTTTTTTTTTTTTCTACCTTAAATAAATTTCACATATTTAGTATGAATATGTAAAAATACAAAGCTACATAAAATCTGTATACACATCTTATACAACCACAATAAGATTAATGTATTATTTAATCCAAACATAATCATGCAACCAATATAACTTAAGTGAGCAGCATCAGCAAAACAGAATTGCACTTGATCTTGACAATCTTCCCATCTGCCTACAACTTCCCCTTTGTTTTCTTTTGGCTGGCTTCCATGCTATTCCTTGAGGCTATGCAATTCTTCTAACACTTTCTTTTATTCAGAGTATTGCAAAATACAGGCCAGGCTTGGTGGCACAACCTGCAATCCTAGCACTTTGGGAGGCTGAGGCGAGTGGATTGCCTGAGCCTGCAGGTCCAAGACCAGCCCAGGCAGCTTGGCAAGACCTCGTCTCTACAATAAATCAAAAAATTAGCTGGGTGTGGTAACATGCACCTGTAGTTCCGGCCACTTGGAAGGCTGAGGTGGAAAGATTGCTGGAGCCCAGCAGGTCCATGCTGGGTTGGCTGTGAGTGTGCCATTGCACCCCAGCCTGGGTGACAAAGTGAGACTCCAACTCAAAAAAAAGGAATATTGCAATATGTATATTCCTTCTGTGGTCTACAAGGAAATTTACCTTTATAGGGTTAAAAATAGTCCTTTACCTATCAAGTCTACCTCTGCTTATCCTACCAAACTTAAAGTAGTGTTACCCGATGACCATGTAATCAATAAACAAATGAAATCATCTTGCCATCCTCAGATATAAAGCAGACTTCCAGGGTTGGGCACGGTGGCTCACGCCTGTTATCCTAGCATTTTGGGAGACTGAGTGGGAGAATTGCTTGAGACCAGGAGTTCGAGACCAGTCTGGGCAACATAGCGAGACCTCTTAAAGAAATGAATAAATAAAAAATAAAGCAGACATCCACATCAGCCAGCAACACTTTTATATTGAAAACTTTTAGCTTACTATTGAAATGAAAAAGGGAAAATTTAATCATTTGGGTATTAAAAACTTGAGAGTCTCTGAAAATATATCAGAGAACAGTAGATTAAAAATACTAAAGAGTTAGATACTTAGTTATGAAGACCCAAATAATAACTTTGGTATTTTCCTTTAGGTGTGTACTCATGTGTATGTATGTGCATGTATATGTGTGTGCATGAAACAGAGACAGAGGCAGAGAAGAAGGGACAGAGAGGAGTTATTCTTAAAATATAATTGTTCAAGCTGTTTCTTATATTTTGATGGATGTATAATCTCTTTTTGAGAATTTTTTTTTTGAGAATCAAGCAGTGTGTAAGCCTCTGGTTATTTTCAGGAATTTTAACATTAAGTTGGAATTCTTGAGATGAAAGGTACTATGTAGATCTAGTAAATAAATACAAGAATTTGAGAGTAAGTATCTTGGGCAAATGCCAATGCTATTGCCTTTTATTTTCCACTTAAGTCAGATATTTAAAAATTGTTTGGAGATGGTGTTTACCATATTGTTATATTCTAGACTATTCATGAACTAGTTTATCTAAAATTTGCTGGTGTTTATTTAAATTATCATAAACAGGTTATCTGTTTTTGGTTTTTCATAATTGCCATGAAACAGACTTCAGTTAAAATGTCAAGTTGCATTTTTCCTTGTCTATACATAAACATTTTTTGAAGTGTTATGTGAATTCTTCAAAAACACAGCATACGTTTACTACTGCCAGAGAATGTATGTGTCTTAAATTTAAGTGTTTGAACTCTAACATCTGTGAACATTTGAAATAAATTTATGTTTCAAAATTGAATTGTGAAATTAATGTGGATCCTATGTCTTGAAAATGTGTAGAAGCCTAAATATTTAGATGACCATATTAAGAAAAAATACAGGGACTTTGAATTCAACTTCATGTTTTATTTTCTTTTTATTTATTTATTTATTTATTTTTTTGAGTTGGAGTCTCACTCTGTCACCCCGACTGGAGTGCAGTGGCTGCTCCCGGCCACCACAGCCTCTACCTGCTGGGTTCTGGTGATCCTTCTGCCTCAGTCTTCCAAGTAGCTGGAACTACTGGCGCGCGCTACCACACCCGGCTAGTTTTTGATTTATTGTAGAGATGAGGTCTCGCCAAGTTGCCCAGGCGGGTCTCGAACCCGCGGGATCAGGCAATTCACTCACCTCAGCCTCCCAAAGCGCGGGATTACAGGCTGAGCCACCGAGCCTGGCTTCATGTTTTATTTTCTAGTTCTATTTTAGGGAGTGGTTTACAAGTAAAATATGTTAGCTCTTAATTAGCTAAATACACAAACGTTAAATTTTGGTTTTAAAATTTAATTTTGACTTTGATAAAGAGTAAAACTGTATTACAGTTAGAGCATGGAATGAAAACTTTAACATGTGAAATTCTGTTTCATATTCCAAATTCATGACTATTTGGAGACACCCATTATTACTTGATTATTTTTATTTTTCAAACAGATGTTTGGCATTTTGTAGACCCAGACATAGTGTAGCATAGCTAATAGACACATTTACTCATATGGAATGTTTTCCATTGGGATATCCTTGGTGTCATGCCTGTTACCACAAGTTTTGCTCACTGTTTTTATTAGGGTCCTACTGCCTATTTAGCATAATTTTAACTGCAGGGGAAAATCAGTGTTTGAGGGGAATGACTTTTTAAAAAAATTTTGAGTCAGAGTCTCTCTGTCGCTGGAGTGCAGTGGTGTGATCACGGCTCACTGCATCCTTAATCTCCTGGGTTCAGGGGATCCTTCCGCCTCAGCCTATCGAGTAACTGGGACTACAGGTGAATGCCACCAAGCTAGGCCAATTTTTTCTGAGTTTATGTAGAGGTGAGGTCTTGCTATGTTGCCCAGGCTGGTCTTGAACTCTTGACCTCAACTGATCCTCCTGCCTTAGTCTCCTTATTAAAGTGCTGGGAGTAACTTAATCTACATATCCATTTTCTGAATAGTTGTGGTTTGGTTGTGGCCTGGTCAGGGTTTCATGCTTCTCTGTTCATATCTGTTCATATCCAGTAGGAGAGAGGTCTTATGTTTTGTGGTTTTCTGAAGAGCAGAAGCTCTTCTTGCCTTGCATTGGTTTGAATTGAGCATGCCCAGCCAAATGATGTCTTTTTGTGTGTGTGCATGGACTTGAAATTATACAATATATATTGTATATATCACTATTTAATTTGTTGAAACATTATAGAGTATACAAATATAAACTTTAAAAATCAGGTTAAAAATTTCAATTTTCATTTTGCACTTTTCTAGGTGAGAATGAAATCTGACATTTTCTTTTATCCAAATTCCTAACTAAGAGACTTGAGGAGTCACACCTGATAAGAACTCAGCAAAGCATCTTAACTTAATCTACATATCCAGAAACCTGGAACCTTTCCACCCTTTATCTCAGCAAAACATCTTATCTCCTGATAATGACTATGTATGACCAGTCAAGAAATCTTTTTTTGTGTGTGTGTGTTGGAGTCTCATTCTGTTGCCCAGACTGGAGTGCAGTGGCATGCTCCTGGCCACTGCAGCCTTGACCTGCTGGGCTCCAGTGATCCTTCCGCCTCAGCCTTTCAAATAGCTGGAACAACAGGCACACGCTACCAGGCCCAGCTAATTTTTTGATTTATTGTAGAGATGAGGTCTTACCAAGTTGCCCAGGCAGGTCTCAAACCCGTGGGCTCAGGCAATCCACTTACCTCAGCCTCCCAAAGCGCGGGATTACAGGCTGAGCCACCGAGCCCTGCCAGTCAAGAAATCTCTAAACCCACCTATGACTTGCAGGTCTCCCCTTGGAAGTGTCCCTCTTTCCTTGGCCAGACCAATAAGAATCTCACATGTATTGATTTACAAGTTTTGTAACTTCTAAATCTATATATAACTGAGTCACCATTTGACCACAGTGGGCACACGTTCTCAGGACCTCCTGAGGATGGGTGTAGCCAGGCTTAAGTCCTCAAATTTGGCTCAAGAATAAACCATCTAAAATATTTTGTGACCCTTAGTGACAAGCATGCTGAGTTGTGAGACTGAGGATTGGTTCAAACTGAGGGTGGATCAGTCAGAGTATTTTAATTGCAAAGAAAAATCGTCTCCCCTCAAAACAGCTTAACAAATGAGAGAATTTGGTGACTCACCTAACAAAACACAGGAATAGGATTGTGTGAGCCCAGGAGTTTGAAACCAGCCTAGACAACACAGCGAGATCACCTCTCTACAATAATATCGAAACAAACAAAATCATGTGTCTGTAATCCTAGCACTTTGGGAGGCCGAGGCGAGAATTGCTTGAATATAGGAGTTGGAGACCAGCATGGGCAAAGTAGTGAGATCTTGTCTTTACAAAAAAGTAAAGAAGTCAGCAAGGCATTGTGGCATGTGTCTGTATACCCAGCAACTCGGGAAGCTGAGGTGGAAGGGTTCCCTGAACACATGAGATCAAGGCTGCGGTAAGCCCTGCACTCCAGGCTGGGCAACAGAGTAAGACCCCCTACTCAAAAAAAAAAAAAAAAAAAAGACGGCTAATGACTGATCCAGTGCCTCAGTGAATTCTTCGAGCATCTAGTTATCTCCTGTCCATCTGTTCTGACATCTGTAGTATCTGTTTCATCCAGAGACTCATTTTCTGAATAGTTGTGGTTTGGTTGTGGCCTGGTCAGGGTTTCATGCTTCTCTGTTCATATCTGTTCATATCCAGTAGGAGAGAGGTCTTATGTTTTGTGGTTCTCTGAAGAGCAGAAGCTCTTCTTGCCTTGCATTGGTTTGAATTGAGCATGCCTATTTCTGAAGCAGTCCATTCCCTGATTGACTTAGGCCTGAGTTTCTAAACCAAGCTCCATCCTGGAGGCATGCTATTGAGTCAGTCCTTCAAATCATGCTGTTGCAACACAATGTGGGAGTCAACCATAATATTTGATACAGGATGGAGAGGGAAAGACAGAGCATTACTCCTTAGCTAAAGTTACAGACTTAATCAAAGACCCAGGGTTTCTTTTCAAAAGGTGAGTCAAGGATTGAGCCGAAGTACTGAAAACCTAATCTCATGGGCTAGGTTTCAGAGACAAGATTCTAGTCACTGTGGTTGAGAGAAATGAAGGTGCTGGGTGAGGAATTTGTCTCAGAAGGTGCTGGGGAAGGAAGGTAGTGGGTCATGGATGTCTTAGATAAGAAGACTAGAAGCAGGAAAAGGCAGGATCAATTCCAGGAAACTAAGGATACCAGGGATCAGCATGAAAACTGACTTAATGTGGCCTTGATGGAGCTGTCTCTTCATATCTTTCTGGTGATCTCCAGAATGGGTTTCAGAGTGGGCTAAAGACAATGGCAGAGGCTGGTGTGGTGACTCGCATCCATAATCCCAGCATTTTGGGAGGTTGAGGCAGGAGGACCACTTGAAACCAGGAGTCTGAAACAAGCTTGGGCAATGTAGTGAGACTCTGTCTCAAAATAAATAAATAAATTAATTAACCAGGTGTGGTGGCTAGCATCTGTATTTCCAGTTATTTGGGAGGCCAAGGCAGGAGGATAAGTCCTTAAGTTGGAGTTTGCACTGAGCTATGATTGTGCCACTGTACTCCAGCCTGGACAACAGAGCAAGGCCCGCTCTCCAAAAAAAAAGAAAGAAAGAAAGAAAGAAAATGAAGCTGGGCTCGGTGGCTCAGCCTGTAATCCCGTGCCTTTGGGAGGCTGAGGTGAGTGGATTGCCTGAGCCCGTGGGTTCGAGACCCGCCTGGGCAGCGAAACCTCATCTCTACAATAAATCAAAAAATCAGCTGGGTGTGGTAGCGCATGCCTGTAATTCCGGCTACTTGGAAAGCTGAGGCGGAAGGATCGCC
>NW_007260517.1:483837-485080 GCF_000164805.1 Carlito syrichta
CACTCCAGTCTGGGTGACAGAGTGAGACTCCAACTCAAAAAAAAAAAAAGAAAGAAAATGAAAATGAAAAAAAGTAATACAGTAAGTCCCCTACATATGAACCTTCAGGTTGCAAACTTTCAAAGATGTGGACAGGTCTTCTCTTGTCCAATCATGTAAGTTATTTGAGGAGATGATGTTAGTTTTTTGTCTGTGTTATTTATTTATTTTTTGAGTTGGAGTCTCACTCTGTCACTCAGGCTGAAGTGCAGTGGCACACTCACAGCCACCACAGCCTCAACCTGCTGGGTTCAGACAATCCTTTAGCCTCAACCTTCCAAGTAGCTGGAACTACAGGCATGCACCACCATACTCAACTAATTTTTTTTTTTTTTTTTTGAGTTGGAGTCTCACTCTGTCGCCCAGACTGGAGTGCAGTGGCATGCTAATGGCCACCGCAGTCTCAACCTGCTGGGTTCAGACAATCCTTCCACCTCAGCCTTTCAAGTAGCTGGAACTACAGGCACAGGCTACCAGGCTCAACTAATTTTTTGATTTATTGTAGACATGAAGTCTCACTAAGTTGCCCAGGCTGGTCTTGAACCCCTGGATTCGGGCAATTCTCTCACCTCGGCCTCTCAAAGTGCTGGGATTACAGGCGTGAGCCACTGTGCCCGGCTGGTACTGTTAGTTTTTGGAGCTC
This sequence comes from Carlito syrichta, assembly GCF_000164805.1. NCBI lineage: Eukaryota > Metazoa > Chordata > Mammalia > Primates > Tarsiidae > Carlito > Carlito syrichta. Next base: position 484,520 of record NW_007260517.1, read on the forward strand.
AGGACCCAAATGTAGAATGGTACATGAAGGATGCAGCTGCCATTCAGAATGCCATCCAGTGCTACCATGTCATCTATGATGAGAAGAAAAAAGGTACTACTCAGATATCACTGAATTTTTTTTTCGAGAGGGCAGATAGAATTGAATCCAGCAAGAAAGCAGAACCTGTGCCATCAGCATCGGGCAGGAGTGAAATTGCAGCTTGTCTTCTGTCTCTTGTTGCTGATGATCCTTCAGCTCTACCATCTCCTACCTCCTCTCCTTCCTCCGGGCAGTGACTCTTCTTGCCTGTTCACTCGATGCCGGCCCCATATGCCAGCTGATGTAGTGTACCATACTACTGTGCTTTTTAAAAATTCTATATGATTCAATTTATTTATGGTTCAAAAATAGGCAGTAACAAAGTATAGTATATAGGAATTCAAACTTAGGTGATAAAACTATAAAAAAGTCAGGGAAATGCTTATCATAAAAATTCAAGCCGCGCTTGGTGGCTCAGCCTGTAATCCCGTGCCTTTGGGAGGCTGAGGTGAGTGGATTGACTGAGCCCGCGGGTTCGAG